>NC_041382.1:777450943-777452994 GCF_002162155.2 Triticum dicoccoides
AAAGTTTCATGATGGCACAAAGCACCAAAAAGAAATGGCTTGCCTTCCGCAAATACACACTTGATAAGGATCACAAGATGAGTGTTTTTATAGAGAATAGGATAGCTCCCCCAAGACTAGTGCATAATAGAGAATTTGCATTTGAATACAAAATGCACGAGGTGGGGTCACCACTTTCACTATATCTAGAAAAAACTAGACAAGGTCAAGAAATTAACAAGATCTACAAGTGGTATGGAATACAATGGGAGTTGACACAATCCTAGGCAAGAGATAAAGCAAATAAAAGCAAAGGCCAATGTAAAGATGATCAATAATTTCTACCACACATAAGTGAGTACCAATTGTCAAAAGACAAGAAGTATTTGGAAATAATTCCCGGTGGTAGATAACAAGGATATCCGACATCATCTTCACACCAAACAAAAAGCAAATTGCAACTTGTAGAACTAACATGCCACCTAGGAACAAGATAATTTACAATATCAATTCTAGGTGACAATATCTCAAATGTGCACATTTTCTAGGCCTAGTAATATACAAATAGCATATTACTCCCCCATAATGTGATACCAATTAAAGATAAACAAGAAGCAAAATAACGATCCAACACGAGATAATTAATGGACAATATAGAATTTGAATTTCTCATGAGAAGACATACCACATAGCGACTAGATAATCTTGAAATATCAATACTAGATGGTATTAGTCATGTACACACATATATAGGATTGTGAGGTGCACAAAGCACATCACTCCCCCATAATGGGATATTCCATTAATCTCTCACAAGAGCCAACTAAGAAAAGAACAAGATGCAAAAGGCTCAATGCATGACACACACGTACATGATGTGCAAACCAACACACACATACTTGATTGCTCAAGATAATCAGGTTGGAAGCACAACATATGCAAACACATGCAAGGAACAAAACCAAACATGCAAAGGGGTAAGTAACTATCAATGTAAACACTTTAAGCACGAGTCACCGCATGGAGAAACATTGGATATAAGATAGAAACTTGATAATTCGAATAACTTGGCTTGAGACAATTAGAATGATGAAGTCCCCTTAATTCTTCATAAAGTAGCCTAGTCTCCAATGCCCTCCAACAACACCTATTGATCAAGTTTGAGCTTGTTGGTCCCCAACCAAGTTGGGTCCTAAGAGGTTAGTCACAATAGGCTTGGCTACCCAAATGGTTCTCTTCTTGACACCACTTTGAGTACCAACAACTTTGGCAAACACATTGCCAACCTTATCCTTCCCAAGAGAATAGATATCATCAATAATAATTGGGTTGGATAAGTTACCACTAGTGCATGAAGAGGCGAGGTGACCTTTCTCACGACATAAGTAGCAACGTCTACTCACTTTCTTCTCACTTGATTTCTCAACTTGAGAAGCATTAGCTTGAGGATTCTTGGGAAGAGGACTTTCTTCAACTTGTGGTTGAGCATGAGATCAAACTTGTGGCTGCTTCCCTTGTTGCTTGTCACTAATGGCCTTCTTCTTCAATGGGCAAGATCTAACATGATGCCCTTCTACTTTGCACTTGAAGCAAACAATCTTGGCCGAATTCTTGACTTGTTCTTGGCCCTTCTTTTTGTTCATCTTGGACTTCTTATTCTTCTTGGAGTTGAATCCAAGTCCACCTTTGTCATTGGGGGATTTTTGCACACTCAAGATATTGTTGAGTGTGAATTTCCCTTCATGACTCTTTTCCAAGTCTTTCTTCAAAGAAGTGACTTGGGCCTTGAGCTCTTTGATTTCCTCTACATGGTTAGTCTCAACACAAGTACTAGAGGAAGTATAAGCTTCGTTGTTAGAGCAACAAGGCAAGGAAAGAAATTTATCACAAGATGTACCAACATTGTGAGTAGATGAATTACAAGGACTAGCACATGGCAACATAGCATTTTGACTAGAAGTAGTGCTAGTATCCACATGAGGCTCACTAGATGTTACCTTAGCAATCATGGCCTCATGAGCTATCTTTAGCACATTATGGGATACTAGAAGATCATCATGAGAGCTTGAGAG
>NC_041382.1:777453077-777465153 GCF_002162155.2 Triticum dicoccoides
TTTTCATGACTTTCTTCCAATTTCCCATAATTGCTAGATAGCAACTCAAGTTGAGACCGTAGATCAACATTCTCCTTCAAAATGGATGCTTCATAAGTAATAGAGTTAGTAGCACAAGCATCATCATTAACAACAAGAGGAGAGGACAACTTGGAAAGATCTTTTAAATAAGAAGCTTCAAGTTGAGCATGAGACTCGGTGAGTTTGATGAGCTCACCCTTAATGACCCTTGAGCCATTTTCGAGGTGCTCAAAATCCTCAAGGAGTCTAGCATGAGCAACTTCAAGCTTAGCATTTTTAGTTTCAAAATCATTGGCCACCACAAGAGCTCTATCACGAGATTCCCTCACTCTAGATAATTCTAGAGCAAAAGTCTCCTTAAGAGATTCCTTGGTGGTTTGTTCAAGTTCAAGAGCTTGAGAGAGGTCCGCAATCTCATTAGCTAATCATGCTCATGACCTTCCATTTTATCAATGGTGACCTCATTCTCCTCAAGACGAGATTCCAACTCATCATTATATTTCTTGCCCTCAGTAGTAATAGACATGATTCCCATGAAGTTGGAGGGAGCAATTTTATTCTTAAGAAGAGCTTTAAAAATCATTTCCCCCTTAATTTTGAAGGAGGAAACATCATCATTCTCTTCATCATAATCAACATCATCATCACTCTTGCCATCATCGATATCATCACAAGATATATTGGGATTAAAAGTGGGAGATACCTTTGAAGCCTTGGCCATAAGGCAAAATGCAATGGATGATGATTTAGGATCCCTTGAAGCACCATCCAATACCACATCTTGTTCCATGGAGTGTTGGGTTTCCTCTACATTGTTAGCACAACAACTCGAGGAAATACATGCATTTTCATCATGGCAACAAGATATAGCAAGCATATCATCATGAGATTTAGTCAAGCAATTTCTACATGATATGCAAGGACTATCAACACAAGCATGTGAAACATTTGGAGTGCTCGAAGTGCTAAAGTCCAAAGATGAAGCATTGCAATAAGAAAGTGATGAAGGATTATCAACAATGAGCCCACTATCATCATTGCAATGAACACCACTACTCACCATGTCATTACCTTGTGGCAAACCACACGTAGGTGAAGTAGAAGAAGTTGAGAACACAACACGGCCGGAGGTGGAGGGAGATCAATCATCCCCACAAAACTTGGACACGCCATATTTATCTTCAAGCTTTGTCCACAACTCATGAGCATCCCGGAACGGCATGAGTTGAAATATAACTACATTGCTCAAAGCATCGAAAAGCACATTAGAAGCTTGAGCATTGAGATAAGAGTTTTTCTCATCCTCTAAAGATAATCGTAGGGGATCCTTTGGAGGAGAAAAACCCATATCTACAATTCGCTCTAAATTTGGGTCCATGACCCTAAAGAGATTAAGCATGCGAATTAACCAAACATCAAAATTTGTTCCATCGAAAATAAGAGTGTCAGAGAATCCTAATCCCCTAGTCGACATCTTTACTCTCTAGGTGGTTAAGCCTAACAAAGAGAGAAAAGGCTCTGATACCAATTGAAAGATCGTATATGTCGCCTAGAGGGGGGGTGATTAGGCGCTTTCAAAAAATTATGGTTTAGGCTTGAACAAATGCGGAATAAACCTAGCGGTTAATTTGTCAAACACAAAACCTACAACAACTAGGCTCACCTATGTGCACCAACAACTTATGCTAAGCAAGATAACCTACTAGGTGATAGCAAGATATATGACAAGAAACAATATGGCTATCACAAAGTAAAGTGCATAAGTAAAGAGCTCGGGTAAGAGATAACCGAGGCACGCGGAGACGACAATGTATCCCGAAGTTCACACCCTTGCGGATGCTAATCTCCGTTTGGAGCGGTGTGGAGGCACAATGCTCCCCAAGAAGCCACTAGGGCCACCGTAATCTCCTCGCGCCCTCGCACAATGCAAGATGCCGTGATTCCACTAAGGGGCCCTTGAGGTCGATCACCGAACCCGTACAAATGGCAACCCTTGGGGGCGGTCACCGAACCCGTACACGTTGGCAACCCTTCGGGCAGTCACCGGAACCCGTCAAATTGCTCGGGGCAATCTCCACAACCTAATTGGAGACCCCGACGCTTGCCCGGAGCTTTGCACCACAATGATTGAGCTCCGAACACCACCAACCGTCTAGGGTGCCAAGGCACCCAAGAGGAACAAGCTCTAGGGTGCCCAACCACCCAAGAGTAGTAAGCTTCTCAAACTTCACTTCCACGTATCACCGTGGAGAACTCAAACTGATGCACCAAATGCAATGGCAAGGGCACACGGAGTTCCCAAGTCCTTCTATCCCAAATCCCACCAAAGAAACAAATGCTAGGGAGGAAAATGAGAGGAAGAACGAAAGAAGAACACGAAGAACTCCAAGATCTAGATCCAAGGGGTTCCCCTCACTTAGAGGAGAAAGTGATTGGTGGATACGTGGATCTAGATCTCCTCTCTCTTTTCCCTCAAGAACTAGCAAGAATCATTGGAGGGATTGAGAGTTAGCAAGCTCGAAGAAGGTCAACAATGGGGGAAGAACACGAGCTCAAAGGATAAGGTTCAATGGGGAAGAAGACCCCCTTTATAGGTGGGGAAAAATCCAACCGTTATGCTCACAGCCCGCACAGAGCGGTACTACCGCTCCAAGGAGAGGTACTACTTCTAGGGCGGTAGTACCCATTTGAAAAACAACAGCGAGGAGGCAAAAGGCCAGTAGAACCGCCGGAGTGGTACTACCGCTTGTCCTCACGGTACTACTGCTAGGGATCGTGGTACTACCGCAAAGGGAAGCGGTACTACTGCTAGCGAGCGGTACTAAAAATACATCTGGGCCTACCACCACAGGACTTGGGACGAGTTTTTGGTCCAAAGTGGTACTACCACTGTAGGAGCGCAGTAGTACCGCTCTCGAGCGGTAGTAAAAAATTACATCCGCTCCAATTCACGGTGGTACAGCTGCAGCCTTTTCAGAACACCAAAACTGCCACAACTTTTGCAAACTGACTCCGAATTCGATGAAACCAAGTTTGTTGGAAAGCTAGCGACAAGGTCTAACACGATCTTGACAGAAATACCAATAAGAAGCAAATGAGAAAAGCCCCAAAAGAAAAAGGTGAGAACCCTTCCTCCGAAAAGACCGGTAAAACCTCCAACACCGAAAACATCATAGAAGATGCATGCGAACTCCGTTTTCGATGAACTCAAGCTTGTCATCAAGATGACCATAAGCTCTAAGACTCACAAAGAGAATGTAACATCCCAAAATTCTAAATTTTGGAATGTTATATTAAATAAATAATTCTGATTTGTTTGTTTGATTGTTGAGTGATTGATTGTGTGAAATTGAGTGGAATTTGAAACTTTTTGAAAGTTTAATGAGAGGGAATGAAATGACTTTCCCAGGCTTTCTTTTTGACTTTTGATCTCTGGGGATTCAAATTCATTTCATCATCATAACACTAGTGTGAACATGACATGACTTCTTCCATTTGAAATGAGAAGGGTTTTTGGAAAAAAGAATATTTGAATTCCATCTGAAAGTATTTCAAATTCATAAACTTTATGCAACTCAATGATTTTCATGAGGGAAGATAAAATGACTTCTTCAATGTATATGAAATATGAGTTGGAAGTATGAAGAAAGGTTTGAAGATGGTTTGAATTTTTTTAAATTCAAAACCATCTGGAGTTATTTGGTTTATTTCGAATTATTTTTCTCCAAAATTAAACTATATGGAAAATAGGGTAAAATGATTCCCTACATTATAAAAATGGAGAAAATTTAGTTTGAAATAATTTTGGTATCTATATGTAATTTTATTTGCATTTTAATTGCATCAGTAGCACTTTTTGATTTATTAGAATTCATGTGAACTTTATTTCACCATGTAAAAATGTTCATGTTGTAGGATTTATTCTTCCGGTCATTTTGATATATAATATGTCTATATAAAAGTATTATTGTTTTTCCTTTATTCAGTATTCTTGTCTGTGCTTTATTAAAAAAATAGCCGAAGCCAACGGACCAAGGGCCCACATAACTTTCTCTCTCTCGCTCTCCCTCGGACCATCTACGCGCCAGGCTGGCCCAGCAGCCACGCGCACGCCCGGAGCCCCTTCGCCTCGGTCGCCCGCTCTCTCCTCGCTCGCCCTGTGCCGCTGACCGCTGGGTCCCACCGCCCGATCGCCCCACCCGCATCTTCCTCTTCTTCCTCCCCACGCCAGAACCACCGCCGCCGCCACCGTATCCCGGAGATCGCGGGATCCTCCCCCGGTTCGCCCCCTCCACCAAGGAACCCCTCCCCTATATATACCTCCCGCCCCTCGACCAATTCCTCCCCAAAGCCCCTTCCGAGAACCCCCGCCTCCTTCTCAATTGCTCGTCGGAGCCGAGTGCCCCCGCCGCGCCATTGCCGCCCCACCGAGCTACTCCGACCCCCTCGCCGCCCCCGAGACCACCTCCGGACTCCCCTCGCTCGTCTGCATCTCCCCGTGCCCTCACCCATGCCCAAAACCCACCGGAGCGCTGCCACCGTCGACGCCCGAACGCCACCGCCGCCTTGACCTCGCCGCCGATCGTCTCCGTCCACCTCCACCGGCACCACGACCACCGTTGGACTTGTCGTCATCTGCTTCATCTCCCTGGCCACTCCACTGACGCCGAAGATCACCGGAGCGCCGCCACCGTCGTCGCCCGACGCACTCGCCGTCGACCACCACCGCGGCGAGCTCTCTCTCCTTCCTCATCCGTCCGATCTAGATTATATGGTCGTGATTAGATTAGATCGAACAGTTAGGTTTTTTTAACTAGATCGGTTTAGCTTCGGTTTATTTACGGTTTCGATCTAATCGGTTTAGCCGATCAGTCTTTCTCTTTTGGCCCGTACGCGTTTCGGTTATTTTCCGCCCGAGCGCTATTTAGTTTCAGCTCGCACACCCCGTAGCGCCCGTTAGTCTTTTTTGTTGTTTTCGTTTCTGTTTTAAAATCAGAATAGTTCTGATTTTATATTGCTTATAACTTTTATGTTTTAGATCCAAATTGATTGATTCTTTTTGCATTAGATTCGAAATTTGTTGAAGTTTCTGTTAGTGGCATTGGATTTCAAATTTGAGTTGTTTAAATTTGAATTTGATGAATTATGTTCAAATTGGTATTTTGGCCATAACTTGAGTTTAAAAATAGATTTTAACATGATTTTTTTGCTACTGGTCTCTTGTGGTATTGTTTAGCTGTAGGATTTAGTTTGGTAATTTTAGAGTATTTTAAATTAGGGTTTTATTAAAAACAGTACTGTTTTTCTTATGTAGTTGTTTTAGTCATATAATTAGTGTTTTTAATTATTTTTAGTTAATTCTTTTTGTAAATTTTTACATGTTATCATATGTTTATGTTAGACTGCAGCAGATAAATTTTTGTAGTTATTTACTAGTGTTTAGCTACTATTTTAGTATTTGTTTGTTTAGTTCATAGTGATAATTGATAAAAGTAGTTCCATTAGTTTCAAAAGTAACTCTTTTTGCCACTTCACTATACGTTGTCATTGATTCTGTTATTTAGGAGTAAATTAGTTTGATAATTATTTTAGTATTGTTTACTTTTGTCTTTTGCTAGTTGTTATAGTTGTGGTGGTGTTAACTAGTCAGTTACAATAGTTTTCATACTAGTTCCTTTTGCTAGTAAATGCTTTAGTAAATTTTTTTTGTTGTTGTTTTATTAGAATTTTATTTTCTTTACTCTAGAAAAGTTAATAGAGTAATTTAGTGATGTTATGTAAGATTTGTGTGCATTTGGTCTCCACTAGTTTTCCTTGAAGTTTTCTTTCAAAGTTTTCCTTTGGTTTTTATTTGGTTTTCTTCTTGCTTTTTGATTGTTATTTTGAGTTCTAGTATTTTCTGCTAGGACGATTGCTTATATGATTACCATGTTTGACTATATAGATTTACATCGGAGTGACGAATAGTTTTATCAAGTTTCCGAGAGCGTTTATATCTTCATCAACATACCAGGCAAGTTCACTTTGACCATGTTTTTCATACCTATATTTTTATTGCATTTAGTGTCATCCTTGCAACAACTTCTCCAGTAGTGATATTGATTCTTGTAGTTGAGTAGAATGCATGAGGTAGGAACCCACCTCCCTGTTACCAAGCCCGGGACGTATATAGTTTTAATGCTACGCTTTAGTAGACGGGGTTTGGAATGAGTGCTCGGAAGTGGTGTGAGAATGAAGGACTTTACGTCAAAGACGACAACTTCATGATGGCATCTGCAAGGACTGCATCTTCAGGACTCCTCAGGATTTCGAGACTCGAGACAAGAATTCAATACACACTACTGGGTGAAGGACGGTTGACGGGCACCCTGGATAAACCAGTGGTTGGCCGGGATGCATGGAGAAGCGCCATGACATCTTGCGGAAAGCTTCACCCAGACTCAAAGAGATGGAAGAATACTTCATGCCCGGAAGCTTACCTGTGCAACCGCAAGTCACTATGGGCTCTGGCTTGGTTGACCTTAGTTGTGACTCTGGCTGGGACAGTGCTAGCAGATGTAGAACTACGGTAGGATTGGATGAGCACCGGACAATGGTCAGAGGAACTCTTCAGAAGACCATGTTTCGGTCATCTTGTTCTCAAACATCCTGAAGTGCGAGAATGTAAAGAGAGGGATCGAATCTTGCGGGTAAAGTGTACAAACCTCTGCAGAGGGTTAAAAACCTAATCGATTAGCCGTGTCCCCGGTTACGGACAATTTGAGCCTCTGGACTTGGATCTATCTCGGAACTCTCAACACCGGACTGATAATTTAATTGTGGGCAACTCATGATGATTTGGGTATGGGACATCGGTTGGCGGAACCATGTCATGACAGAAAACTACGTAGTACAGACTCCTGATATTCCTTTGTTGTAGGGAAAATAAAACCAGCTTTTACGCAAAAAAACATCAGACGCAGAGCCACAAAGCCATATTGCATATAGAATAGTTTTATCATCTGTTTTCCTCATATTGTGATCTTGCCGGTACATTCAATGTACTGACCTACACGGTTGCAACGTCTCATGTTGCAGATATGTTCCTTCCGATGAGTAAGAGTACGGTACAGGGTTACAGTCTCCACTCAACCTGCCGATCGCGTTGATGGGACTCCACACCCGATTATTTGTTTCCGCTGAGACTTATGAGGTATATATCAGTTTTACGTTATTTATACATGTGATTGCACTTTGATATATACATTGATGTACTGTGTGTTCCAGCATACCGATCCAGGGATGGCACAGATACACAGAGACTTGACCGTCTGAGGTCGGGTCGCTATAGATATGGTATCAGAGCACATGTTGACTGTAGGACGTGACCCTAGAAATCGGAAAGCCCTAGGACAGGAAATATCTAAAACTTTATTTCCAAAAGAATCCATTACTACTCATCTTTTCTGATTTTATCAAATATCCTCTCTTACTTCAAATAGTTAGAATATACCCCTTTCCCTTTTGACCACACGGAGGATCAACTAAAGCCGCTCCAAGAAGGACAAGATATCGGACAACCGATGACCATTTCGGAGTAAACAGGATTTGACCATGCATTAGAAGATTTGAAGCTACAACAGTTGAAGACTCCGGAGACTCGAAGAATCTGAAGACTCTAAAGATTTATTTGACTTTTAGAAGACCAAACCCCTGTTATATACTTATGTTAGATGCGGCGATTTGTGAGCTATCATTTGTTTGATGTTTTCCCGACAGCCACAAAATAAAACTCATTTCTTCAAGAATATTGTGTGTATTGTGTATATCCCTCCCCACCTCTCTCTTATCTCACCCTAAAACCCTTGGACCCAGTAGATGATGAATGAAGTTGGACTGGTATTCTCTGTACCAAAAACCCAGTCGGAGGCAGAGCTATGGATTCAGAACATGGAGAATCACTTCGGGAGCAATTTGGTTTCAAGGAAGAATGAAGTATCGTATGCTCTTCAGTACTTTGAAGGAAGTGTTGCAACATGGTGGCATATGCATCAAGCTATACGGGGATGGAATGGAGCAAGGACTTGGGAAGAATTCAAGAAGACTCTGACAAGATCACGTCTTATCCGGAAGCACCATGATACCCCAAGAAATAAACCTTGTGCCTGCAAAATTTGCAGAGAAATAGGACACACCCAGGAGAAACACAAGGAGGGATGCCCTCATTGTAAGGAGAAACACTCAGCTAAGGAATGCCCAACTAGTCAGGTGACTTGTTTCTTCTGTGAAGGAACCACCCACTACCCAGCTCAGTGTCACATTTACATCACGGTGCAACAAATTATTCAAAGGCAAGAAGAAGGAATGACAGAAGCCTTCCGAGAAGTTATGAAAGAACCTGTGATTAAGGAAAGTGTTGAAGACCCTGATGGAGAAAGCCTCAATAGATTTTACTCCAATGCATGTTATTCATGTGGAGAAGAAGGACATTTTTCACAGTATTGCACCAAGGAAATAAAAGTGTATTTGGGATACTTCCCGGTAGAAGCAGTGGAGTTTGATCCACGGGGAATAGAACGTTTGATCAGAACGAAGAAAACCAGGAAGAGAAAACAAAGACACCTTCAGAACAACACAATTTCTGCAAAGAGGGACAAGAGTCATATTACCTGTTTCAAATGTAAGGACGTCGGGCATTATGCCAATGATTGTCTCGAAAGGAAGCAAGGAACTCAAGGAGCAGGCACCATCACCAAGAAGCCTCGAGACATGCCGGAAGTTATTTGTTTTCGTTGCAACGAAGCAGGACATTTTGCTAGGGATTGTTCAAATCATGAGAAATCTGGAGCTGAGTAGTGGAGATGTTGATACAGTAATAAGGGTAGTATGGAAAACACTTTTCATGAGAATGCAGGGTTGAGTTATGTAATAGATTACTCAGAGATTGTAATAATTCATGACTCGATAAAGTTGATATGTCATATGCTGAAAGGCTTTAAGGAGTTGTTATAGTTTATCTTGGAAATTAATATTCTGGATGAACATGGAAGAAAGTGAGTTGTGATGCATAAACTGGATGTTGGAAATTGAGTTTGAAGCTTTGTTTGGATGATATGAATGTGTACCCCAGGAGATATGTACCTTATTCTGAGCACCATTTTTGTTTTACAACTGCAGATGACGACCCTTTACGAGTCTTTCCTTAAAGGTTCGGAAACGATCATGACCCTGACAAGTGATCATGATTACCCGAAGATCCTGAAGGACATGATGAAGCATATTCACCTTGAAGGAGATGCAGTCTACAAAGGCTACCCCTTCATGCAAAAGGGAGTGGAACTTTGGTATATGGAGGTACACCTCCACCGTTTGAAAGGAGTTTGCCCAAAGATGATGGGGCTGTACTTTTTCATCTCACGTGTACCACAAGCAACTTTCTTTGACGCTGTTTGTGAAGCAGCCATGGAAGCCATACGCCAGATCAGAGAAATACTTGAAGCAAGACTCCGTTATACTCAGGAATACCTAAGAGAAGTGCATGCAGAGATGATGGAGGTGAAGCTCAAGGCCACCATGATGAAACAGAAGATTGAAGATTTCAAGGGGCATGTCGCACAATTCCAGCGGGACTAAAGAATCCTCGAGGAGGATAAATAAATAAAGCTGGAAGTAATGCCTGACCATACCAAACCATGTGGGTGGCAGCATTTGTAACAATGTACTTTTTGGAAGTTGGATTTACGAAAAATGGTTAAGGATGTAATAAAAGATTTGATATGAAAAATAATATGATTTATGGATAAACTAGTGCATTTCATTTTAAGTGTGGTAGAACTCCGTAAAGCCACAAGATCAATGAAGAAAGAAATGTGTTATTCATGACGGTCCATAGAAGGGAGCTGGACCAAATAAGTTGGAGTTTTGTATGATCGTCACCACAAGGGTATGAAGGAAGAAGTACTATTGGATTTAAAGGAGATGTAATGTTGGAATACGGAATGATAATCCTCGAAAGGATGAGTTAAATTTTACAAGAGTTGAAGTGGGCCATAACCCACAGGCCCCGGAGTTAATAAGAAGCAAGCACACTCTTGCTGAAGGAAGATGTTTTGGAAGAAAACTCTGAGTTAATCAACCGACATTTTTAGGAGGATACGAAAACCCGAGAGATGTGAAGAACCATTAGATGTCTTGTTCAGCTTGCAGAAACAATGGATTTATTCGAACTCAGTTCGTCGACAAGAGAAATTCTGCAATGCTTGTGAGTATGCCCAAGTGTTAGAATACGTGATTCGATGTTTGCATATGTAGTAATGGTTCAAGTATGGGATGGATTGGCCCCCATACCGGAGACTTCTATCATGAACTATCATACGTTGATGGAAAATCAGAGAGCCTTGAAAACCTTAGAAGAGTGTCGACACGTCAATCCATAAAACCATAGAATGGTAGGATGATTGATCCATGTACCAGGCACCCGTTGCCAATCGTAGGATATACAGTGAGATTCAACCAAACCCATTTTTCTGCAGGAGAAACCATACATGGTTGACCACCATGAGAATTTCGATAATTATTTAGTATTGGCGACAGACCAGTCAGCTAAGAAGACCCAGACTCGGAAGAACGTCACCAGGATGAAAGGACACGTGTTTGAGGAAAAGGTTATGCCCCGACCGGAACAGCACCCGTGAAAGAGCTATTCCGGAGAACACTTACACCAGCAACCCAAAAGGATGGAGTACATGAGTTTGTCTGAACCATGCCCATGATTTTAAGTGTGGTAGCACCCCGACCTTTCTGAACAATGGATTTGCTGGAAGACCCCCAAACCCTAACCTTTTCTTGCTAGCCTCTTCGAATCTCGAGGACGAGATTCATTTTAAGTGTGGTAGATTTGTAACATCCCAAAATTCTAAATTTTGGAATGTTATATTAAATAAATAATTCTGATTTGTTTGTTTGATTGTTGAGTGATTGATTGTGTGAAATTGAGTGGAATTTGAAACTTTTTGAAAGTTTAATGAGAGGGAATGAAATGACTTTCCCAGGCTTTCTTTTTGACTTTTGATCTCTGGGGATTCAAATTCATTTCATCATCATAACACTAGTGTGAAGATGACTTGACTTCTTCCATTTGAAATGAAAAGGGTTTTTGGAAAAAAGAATATTTGAATTCCATCTAAAAGTATTTCAAATTCGTAAACTTTATGCAACTCAATGATTTTCATGAGGGAAGATAAAATGACTTCTTCAATGTATATGAAATATGAGTTGGAAGTATGAAGAAAGGTTTGAAGATGGTTTGAATTTTTTTAAATTCAAAACCATCTGGAGTTATTTGGTTTATTTCGAATTATTTTTCTCCAAAATTAAACTATATGGAAAATAGGGTAAAATGATTCCCTACATTATAAAAATGGAGAAAATTTAGTTTGAAATAATTTTGGTATCTTAATGTAATTTTATTTGCATTTTAATTGCATCAGTAGCACTTTTTGATTTATTAGAATTTATGTGAATTTTATTTCACCACGTAAAAATGTTCATGTTGTAGGATTTATTCTTCCGGTCATTTTGATATATAATATGTCTATATGAAAGTATTATTGTTTTCCTTTATTCAGTATTCTTGTCTGTGCTTTATTAAAAAATAGCCGAAGCCAACGGACCAAGGGCCCACATAACTTTCTCTCTCTCGCTCTCCCTCGGCCCATCTACGCGCCAGGCTGGCCCAGCAGCCACGCGCACGCCCGGAGCCCCTTCGCCTCGGTCGCCCGCTCTCTCCTCGCTCGCCCTGTGTCGCTGACCGCTGGGTCCCACCGCCCGATAGCCCCACCCGCATCTTCCTCTTCTTCCTCCCCACGCCAGAACCACCACCGCCGCCGCCGTATCCCGGAGATCGCGGGATCCTCCCCCGATTCGCCCCCTCCACCAAGGAACCCCTCCCCTATATATACCTCCCGCCCCTCGACCAATTCCTCCCCAAAGCCCCTTCCGAGAACCCCCGCCTCCTTCTCAATTGCTCGCCGGAGCCGAGTGCCCCCGCCGCGCAATTGCCGCCCCACCGAGCTAC
>NC_041382.1:777465470-777470341 GCF_002162155.2 Triticum dicoccoides
CTCCGACCCCCTCGCCGCCCCCGAGACCACCTCCGGACTCCCCTCGCTCGTCCGCATCTCCCCGTGCCCTCACCCACACCCAAAACCCACTGGAGCGCCGCCACCGTCGACGCCCGAACGCCACCGTCGCCTCGACCTCGCCGCCGACCGTCTTCGACCACCTCCACCGGCGCCACGACCACCGTTGGACTCGTCGTCGTCTGCTTCATCTCCCTGGCCACTCCACTGATGCCGAAGATCACCGGAGCGCCGCCATCGTCGTTGCCCGACGCACTTGCCGTCGACCACCACCGCGGTGAGCTCTCTCTCCCTCCTCGTCAGTCCGATCTAGATTATACGGTCGTGATTAGATTAGATCGAACAGTTAGGTTTTTTTTACTAGATCGGTTTAGCTTCGGTTTATTTACGGTTTAGATCTAATCAGTTTAGCTGATCGGTCTTTCTCTTTTGGCCCATACGCGTTTCGGTTATTTTCCGCCCGAGCGCTATTTAGTTTCAGCTCGCACACCCCGTAGCGCCCGTTAGTCTTTTTTGTTGTTTTCGTTTCTGTTTTAAAATCAGAATAGTTCTGATTTATATTGCTTATAACTTTTATGTTTTAGATCCAAATTGATTGATTCTTTTTGCATTAGATTCGAAATTTGTTGAAGTTTCTGTTAGTGGCATTGGATTTCAAATTTGAGTTGTTTAAAATTGAATTTGATGAATTATGTTCAAATTGGTATTTTGGCCATAACTTGAGTTTAAAAATAGATTTTAACATGATTCTTTTTGCTACTGGTCTCTTGTGGTATTGTTTAGCTGTAGGATTTAGTTTGGTAATTTTAGAGTATTTTAAATTAGGGTTTTATTAAAAACAGTACTGTTTTTCTTATGTAGTTGTTTTAGTCATATAATTAGTGTTTTTAATTATTTTTAGTTAATTCTTTTTGTAAATTTTTACATGTTGTCATATATTTATGTTAGACTGCAGTAGATAAATTTTTGAAGTTATTTACTAGTGTTTAGCTACTATTTTAGTATTTGTTTGTTTAGTTCATAGTGATAGTTGATAAAAGTAGTTCCATTAGTTTCAAAAGTAACTCTTTTTGCCACTTCATTATACGTTGTCATTGATTCTGTTATTTAGGAGTAAATTAGTCTGATAATTATTTTAGTATTGTTTACTTTTGTCTTTTGCTAGTTGTTATAGTTGTTCTGGTGTTAACTAGTCAGTTACAATAGTTTTCATACTAGTTCCTTTTGCTAGTAAATGCTTTAGTAAAAAAATTTGTAGTTGTTTTATTAGAATTTTATTTTCTTTACTGTAGAAAAGTTATTAGAGTAATTTAGTGATGTTATGTAAGATTTGTGTGCATTTGGTCTCCACTAGTTTTCCTTGAAGTTTTCTTTCAAAGTTTTCCTTTGGTTTTTATTTGGTTTTCTTCTTGCTTTTTGATTGTTATTTTGAGAGCTAGTATTTTTTGCTAGGATGATTGCTTATATGATTACCATGTTTGACTATATAGATTTACATCGGAGTGACGAATAGTTTTATCAAGTTTCCGAGAGCGTTTATATCTTCATCAACATACCAGGCAAGTTCACTTTGACCATGTTTTTCATACCTATATTTTTATTGCATTTAGTGTCATCCTTGCAACAACTTCTCTAGTAGTGATATTGATTCTTGTAGTTGAGTAGAATGATGAGGTAGGAACCCACCTCCCTGTTACCAAGCCCGAGACGTATATAGTTTTAATGCTACGCTATAGTAGACGGAGTTTGGAATGAGTGCTCGGGAGTGGTGTGAGAATGAAGGACTTTACGTCAAATACGACAACTTCATGATGGCATCTGCAAGGACTGCATCTTCAGGACTCCTCGGGATTTCGAGACTCGAGACAAGAATTCAGTACACACTACCGGGTGAAGGACGGTTGACGGGCACCCTGGAGAAACCAGTGGTTGGCCGGGATGCATGGAGAAGCGCCATGACATCTTGTGGAAAGCTTCACCCAGACTCAAAGAGACGGAAGAATTCTTCATGCCCGGAAGCTTACCTGTGCAACCGCACGTCAGTATGGGCTCTGGCTTGGTTGACCTTAGTTGTGACTCTGGCTGGGACGGTGCTAGCAGATGTAGAACTACGGTAGGATTGGATGAGCACCGGACAGTGGTCAGAGGAACTCTTCGGAAGACCATGTTTCGGTCATCTTGTTCTCAAACATCCTGAAGTGCGAGAATGTAAAGAGAGGGATCGAATCTTGCAGGTAAAGTGTACAAACCTCTGCAGAGGGTTAAAAACCTAATCAATTAGCCGTGTCCCCGATTACGGACAATTTGAGCCTCTGGACTTGGATCTATCTCGGAACTCTCAACACCGGACTGATAATTTAATTGTGGGCAACTCATGATGATTTGGGTATGGGACATCGGTTGGCAGAACCATGTCATGAAAGAAAACTCCGTAGTACAGACTCCTGATATTCCTTTGTTGTAGGGAAAATAAAACCAGCTTTTACACAAAAAAAACATCAGACGCAGAGCCACAAAGCCATATTGCATATAGAATAGTTTTATCATCTGGTTTCCTCATATTGTGATCTTGCCGATACATTCAATGTACTGACCTACACGGCTGCAACGTCTCATGTTGCAGATTTGTTCCTTCCGATGAGTAAGAGTATGGTACAGGGTTACGGTCTACACTCAACCTGCCGATGGCGTTGAGGGGACTCCACACCCGATTATTTGTTTCCGCTGAGACTTATGAGGTATATATCAGTTTTACGTTATTTATAGATGTGATTGCACTTTGATATATACATTGATGTATTGTGTGTGCCAGCATACCGATCCAGGGATGGCACAAATACACAGAGACTTGACCGTCTGAGGTCGGGTCGCTACAGAGAACCAAACAAGAAGCAAGAAAGATGATACAAGGATGCAATGGTTTGAGCTCTCTACAAATGATACGATCAAGTTACTCATCGAGAGCCCCCCTTGATAGTACGACAATCGATCCTATGACCCGGTCTCCCAACTACCATCATAGACCGGTAAAATAGAAAACCTATCAAGGGCAAACCTTTGCCTTGCACATGGTCCACTTGAGCTAGATGATGACGATCTTGACTCCCTCAAGTTGGACCACCTTTCTTGATTGCGTTGGCTAGATGAAGACTAGTTGATTGCTCCCCATACTCCACTATGGGTGAGCCACTCTTCTGCACATCTTCACAAGTCCATTGTCACCACAATGGACGGCAAGCTTCAAGCATTTGATATCTTCGTGATGCTTCACTTGAATTTGCACACCGCAACCTAACCCCACAAAGAACTCTCACGAAGACCATGGGTTAGTACACAAAGCGTAATGGACAATGCTTACCATACCATGGGATCAGTTGATCCCTCTGTACATCTTGTACGCTTTATGTGTTAATCAACTTGATTCACTCTTGACTTAGTCTTGATCAAGCTTGATTCTTTCCAACTCTCTTCATTTGGATGATGTCTTGAAGGTAAACATGAATGATCAAATAATCTTCTTCTTCAAGACATGCTTGCAATAAACTCAACTCTCAAATGACCAATCTTTGGATAATTCCTTGAATAGCACCTTGGTCGAAAAAAACTCTCCTTGAAACCAACACATGTACTCCAAGAAAAGCCTATGGACAAAACCTTCAAATATAACTCAAGGCAACCATTAGTCCATAGAGATTGTCATCAATTACCAAAACCAAACATGGGGGCACCGCATGTTCTTTCAATCTCCCCCATTTTTGTAATTGATGACAATCACTTTCAAGAGAGTTTGTATAAGGAATTATGCATCACCATGCTATGCAACAACCAATAATGCATGCGTAGGAGATGCGTATGCTTAGGAACAAACCAAAGCCAGAAGAGACAACTCTCTCAACTTCTCCACAAAACTCTCTGAAACTTCTCCCCCATTGGCATCGATTGCCAAAATGGGCTAAAAGCTTAGAAGGCCAATATAAAATGTGTTCCTCCATAAATTGTGTATTTCTCAACAAGAGAGTGGAATGCAATACACATATCCAACAGTAAATACTTGGAGGAAGACAAACTATATTGAGGCCCAAAGATTGCAAAAGGAAGATATGCCACAAAGACATAATCAAAGAGAGAAACAAGCAATAAAGCAATCAAAAGATACCAATTGAAGCAAGCTATCAAAAGATACCAATTGAACCAACTAGGCCAATGATCCTATGATCCACATGAATAAAGGATATTATGATAAGAGCGGAGCAGTGTTCTAAAGAAACTAGAGAAGCTCCCCATGATTTGTGCACATCAAAATTTTTGTATTTGGATACAAAGTGCACAAAATAGGATCATAGCTCCTCAAAATCAATAGAAACTTACAACAAGTGCAAGAGAGCATATAGGAAACTAAGCCTAGTACTTGCAACAAACACATGGTTGAGCAACAAGTAAGAGAGGCAACTTAAGAGTGGGCTCAACCAAAAAGATATGTGTGAGTCAAGGCAATGCACTTGAGAAGACTAATGTACAGAAGAGCATTAAGCATCAATAAAGTCTTCAAAGAATGAGGCACACGGTGCAAGGCCTATCATTCCCACACACAACTAGCAAATTGGGTTCACAAGCTTACTAATAAGGATATAAAGAACATATGCTTGTGACAACCCGTGGTGAAGATAGAAGAAGAAAGTCTCATCAAGACGAGGGATACCAATTAAGATGGCAAAAGCCTCGTAAAGATAAGCACGAGGAAAATAATCTTCACCACACAAGAGTGCATCAAGATACAACGATGGAAGACACGCACTCAAGGGAAAAGCTTTCACGGAGCCACCAAAGAAATAACATAAGAAAGACAAGGTGGA
>NC_041382.1:777470723-777477613 GCF_002162155.2 Triticum dicoccoides
TTCCTAGAACAACAACACAAACAAAATGGTACCCAAACTCATTGGGACCAAAGAGTTAGAGAACCAACAACACATAGGACAAACTCCACATAAATATGTGCATATAGATATGAAAAAGAATTTCATGCACATCTCATCCAATTTGAGACTTGGTGGAGTTCCCCCTATATACTGGGTCAAAGAAAGAAAACAAGCCAAAGAAACTACAAGAAGTAAATATGCATGCTCAAGACTTTCAAGAACCGAGACCAAAAGACAAAGAAATACCAAGCGAAGAAAAGATACCAAATGAATAAATCATCACTTGGAGGATATCCATAAAAGATACATCAAGGAATGAGATATCCATTGATACACTCAAAAAGAAAGATGTCAAACTCCCAAAAGAGAGAATGGTTCCAAACAAACCAAGCCCTCTAGAAAGTTTCATGATGGCACAAAGCACCAAAAAGAAATGGCTTGCCTTCCGCAAATACACACTTGATAAGGATCACAAGATGAGTGTTTTTATAGAGAATAGGATAGCTCCCCCAAGACTAGTGCATAATAGAGAATTTGCATTTGAATACAAAATGCACGAGGTGGGGTCACCACTTTCACTATATCTAGAAAAAACTAGACAAGGTCAAGAAATTAACAAGATCTACAAGTGGTATGGAATACAATGGGAGTTGACACAATCCTAGGCAAGAGATAAAGCAAATAAAAGCAAAGGCCAATGTAAAGATGATCAATAATTTCTACCACACATAAGTGAGTACCAATTGTCAAAAGACAAGAAGTATTTGGAAATAATTCCCGGTGGTAGATAACAAGGATATCCGACATCATCTTCACACCAAACAAAAAGCAAATTGCAACTTGTAGAGCTAACATGCCACCTAGGAACAAGATAATTTACAATATCAATTCTAGGTGACAATATCTCAAATGTGCACATTTTCTAGGCCTAGTAACATACAAATAGCATATTACTCCCCCATAATGTGATACCAATTAAAGATAAACAAGAAGCAAAATAACGATCCAACACGAGATAATTAATGGACAATATAGAATTTGAATTTCTCATGAGAAGACATACCACATAGCGACTAGATAATCTTGAAATATCAATACTAGATGGTATTAGTCATGTACACACATATATAGGATTGTGAGGTGCACAAAGCACATCACTCCCCCATAATGGGATATTCCATTAATCTCTCACAAGAGCCAACTAAGAAAAGAACAAGATGCAAAAGGCTCAATGCATGACACACACGTACATGATGTGCAAACCAACACACACATACTTGATTGCTCAAGATAGTCAGGTTGGAAGCACAACATATACAAACACATGCAAGGAACAAAACCAAACATGCAAAGGGGTAAGTAACTATCAATGTAAACACTTTAAGCACGAGTCACCGCATGGAGAAACATTGGATATAAGATAGAAACTTGATAATTCGAATAACTTGGCTTGAGACAATTAGAATGATGAAGTCCCCTTAATTCTTCATAAAGTAGCCAAGTCTCCAATGCCCTCCAATAACACCTATTGATCAAGTTTGAGCTTGTTGGTCCCCAACCAAGTTGGGTCCTAAGAGGTTAGTCACAATAGGCTTGGCTACCCAAATGGTTCTCTTCTTGACACCACTTTGAGTACCAACAACTTTGGCAAACACATTGCCAACCTTATCCTTCCCAAGAGAATAGATATCATCAATAATAATTGGGTTGGATAAGTTACCACTAGTGCATGAAGAGGCGAGGTGACCTTTCTCACGACATAAGTAGCAACGTCTACTCACTTTCTTCTCACTTGATTTCTCAACTTGAGAAGCATTAGCTTGAGGATTCTTGGGAAGAGGACTTTCTTCAACTTGTGGTTGAGCATGAGATCAAACTTGTGGCTGCTTCCCTTGTTGCTTGTCACTAATGGCCTTCTTCTTCAATGGGCAAGATCTAACATGATGCCCTTCTACTTTGCACTTGAAGCAAACAATCTTGGCCGAATTCTTGACTTGTTCTTGGCCCTTCTTTTTGTTCATCTTGGACTTCTTATTCTTCTTGGAGTTGAATCCAAGTCCACCTTTGTCATTGGGGGATTTTTGCACACTCAAGATATTGTTGAGTGTGAATTTCCCTTCATGACTCTTTTCCAAGTCTTTCTTCAAAGAAGTGACTTGGGCCTTGAGCTCTTTGATTTCCTCTACATGGTTAGTCTCAACACAAGTACTAGAGGAAGTATAAGCTTCGTTGTTAGAGCAACAAGGCAAGGAAAGAAATTTATCACAAGATGTACCAACATTGTGAGTATATGAATTACAAGTACTAGCACATGGCAACATAGCATTTTGACTAGAAGTAGTGCTAGTATCCACATGAGGCTCACTAGATGTTACCTTAGCAATCATGGCCTCATGAGCTATCTTTAGCACATTATGGGATACTAGAAGATCATCATGAGAGCTTGAGAGCTTTTCATGACTTTCTTCCAATTTCCCATAATTGCTAGATAGCAACTCAAGTTGAGACCGTAGATCAACATTCTCCTTCAAAATGGATGCTTCATAAGTAATAGAGTTAGTAGCAAAAGCATCATCATTAACAACAAGAGTAGAGGACAACTTGGAAAGATCTTTTAAATAAGAAGCTTCAAGTTGAGCATGAGACTCAGTGAGTTTGATGAGCTCACCATTAATGACCCTTGAGCCATTTTCGAGGTGCTCAAAATCCTCAAGGAGTCTAGCATGAGCAACTTCAAGCTTAGCATTTTTAGTTTCAAAATCATTGGCCACCACAAGAGCTCTATCACAAGATTCCCTCACTCTAGATAATTCTAGAGCAAAAGTCTCCTTAAGAGATTCCTTGGTGGTTTGTTCAAGTTCAAGAGCTTGAGAGAGGTCCGCAATCTCATTAGCTAATCATGCTCATGACCTTCCATTTTATCAATGGTGACCTCATGCTCCTCAAGACGAGATTCCAACTCATCAATATATTTCTTGCCCTCAGTAGTAATAGACATGATTCCCATGAAGTTGGAGGGAGCAATTTTATTCTTAAGAAGAGCTTTAAAAATCATTTCCCCCTTAATTTTTAAGGAGGAAACATCATCATTCTCTTCATCATAATCAACATCATCATCACTCTTGCCATCATCGATATCATCACAAGATATATTGGGATTAAAAGTGGGAGATACCTTTGAAGCCTTGGCCATAAGGCAAAATGCAATGGATGATGATTTAGGATCCCTTGAAGCACCATCCAAGACCACATCTTGTTCCATGGAGTGTTGGGTTTCCTCTACTTGTTAGCACAACAACTCGAGGAAATACATGCATTTTCATCATGGCAACAAGATATAGCAAGCATATCATCATGAGATTTAGTCAAGCAATTTCTACATGATATGCAAGGACTATCAACACAAGCATGTGAAACATTTGGAGTGCTCGAAGTGCTAAAGTCCAAAGATGAAGCATTGCAATAAGAAAGTGATGAAGGATTATCAACAATGAGCCCACTATCATCATTGCAATGAACACCACTACTCACCATGTCATTACCTTGTGGCAAACCACACGTAGGTGAAGTAGAAGAAGTTGAGAACACAACACGGCCGGAGGTGGAGGGAGATCAATCATCCCCACAAAACTTGGACACGCCATATTTATCTTGAAGCTTTGTCCACAACTCATGAGCATCCCGGAACGGCGTGAGTTGAAATATAACTACATTGCTCAAAGCATCGAAAAGCACATTAGAAGCTTGAGCATTGAGATAAGAGTTTTTCTCATCCTCTAAAGATAATCGTAGGGGATCCTTTGGAGGAGAAAAACCCATATCTACAATTCGCTCTAAATTTGGGTCCATGACCCTAAAGAGATTAAGCATGCGAATTAACCAAACATCAAAATTTGTTCCATCAAAAATAAGAGTGTCAGAGAATCCTAATCCCCTAGTCGACATCTTTACTCTCTAGGTGGTTAAGCCTAACAAAGAGAGAAAAGGCTCTGATACCAATTGAAAGATCGTGGATGTCGCCTAGAGGGGGGGTGATTAGGCGCTTTCAAAAAATTATGGTTTAGGCTTGAACAAATGCGGAATAAACCTAGCGGTTAATTTGTCAAACACAAAACCTACAACAACTAGGCTCACCTATGTGCACCAACAACTTATGCTAAGCAAGATAACCTACTAGGTGATAGCAAGATATATGACAAGAAACAATATGGCTATCACAAAGTAAAGTGCATAAGTAAAGAGCTCGGGTAAGAGATAACCGAGGCACGCGGAGACGACAATGTATCCCAAAGTTCACACCCTTGCGGATGCTAATCTCCGTTTGGAGCGGTGTGGAGGCACAATGCTCCCCAAGAAGCCACTAGGGCCACCGTAATCTCCTCGCGCCCTCGCACAATGCAAGATGCCGTGATTCCACTAAGGGGCCCTTGAGGTCGATCACCGAACCCGTACAAATGGCAACCCTTGGGGGCGGTCACCGAACCCGTACACGTTGGCAACCCTTGGGGCAGTCATCGGAACCCGTCAAATTGCTCGGGGCAATCTCCACAACCTAATTGGAGACCCCGACGCTTGCCCGGAGCTTTGCACCATAATGATTGAGCTCCGAACACCACCAACCGTCTAGGGTGCCAAGGCACCCAAGAGGAACAAGCTCTAGGGTGCCCAACCACCCAAGAGTAGTAAGCTTCTCAAACTTCACTTCCACGTATCACCGTGGAGAACTCAAACCGATGCACCAAATGCAATGGCAAGGGCACACGGAGTGCCCAAGTCCTTCTATCCCAAATCCCACCAAAGAAACAAATGCTAGGGAGGAAAATGAGAGGAAGAACGAAAGAAGAACACGAAGAACTCCAAGATCTAGATCCAAGGGGTTCCCCTCACTTAGAGGAGAAAGTGATTGGTGGATACGTGGATCTAGATCTCCTCTCTCTTTTCCCTCAAGAACTAGCAAGAATCATTGGAGGGATTGAGAGTTAGCAAGCTCGAAGAAGGTCAACAATGGGGGAAGAACACGAGCTCAAAGGATAAGGTTCAATGGGGAAGAAGACCCCCTTTATAGGTGGGGAAAAATCCAACCGTTATGCTCACAGCCCGCACAGAGCGGTACTACCGCTCCAAGGAGAGGTACTACTGCTAGGGCGGTAGTACCCATTTGAAAAACAACAGCGAGGAGGCAAAAGGCCAGTAGAACCGCCGGAGTGGTACTACCGCTTGTCCTCACGGTACTACCGCTAGGGATCGTGGTACTACCGCAAAGGGAAGCGGTACTACTGCTAGCGAGCGGTACTAAGAATACATCTGGGCCTACCACCACAGGACTTGGGACGAGTTTTTGGTCCAAAGTGGTACTACCACTGTAGGAGCGCGGTAGTACCTCTCTCGAGCGGTAGTAAAAAATTACATCCGCTCCAATTCACGGTAGTACAGCTGCAGCCTTTTCAGAACACCAAAACTGCCACAACTTTTGCAAACTGACTCCGAATTCGATGAAACCAAGTTTGTTGGAAAGCTAGCGACAAGGTCTAACACGATCTTGATAGAAATACCAATAAGAAGCAAATGAGAAAAGCCCCAAAAGAAAAAGGTGAGAACCCTTCCTCCGAAAAGACCGGTAAAACCTCCAACACCGAAAACATCATAGAAGATGCATGCGAACTCCGTTTTCGATGAACTCAAGCTTGTCATCAAGATGACCATAAGCTCTAAGACTCACACAGAGAATGTAACATCCCAAAATTCTAAATTTTGGAATGTTATATTAAATAAATAATTCTGATTTGTTTGTTTGATTGTTGAGTGATTGATTGTGTGAAATTGAGTGGAATTTGAAACTTCTTGAAAGTTTAATGAGAGGGAATGAAATGACTTTCCCAGGCTTTCTTTTTGACTTTTGATCTCTGGGGATTCAAATTCATTTCATCATCATAACACTAGTGTGAACATGACATGACTTCTTCCATTTAAAATGAGAAGGGTTTTTGGAAAAAAGAATATTTGAATTCCATCTGAAAGCATTTCAAATTCATAAACTTTATGCAACTCAATGATTTTCATGAGGGAAGATAAAATGACTTCTTCAATGTATATGAAATATGAGTTGGAAGTATGAAGAAAGGTTTGAAGATGGTTTGAATTTTTTTAAATTCAAAACCATCTGGAGTTATTTGGTTTATTTCGAATTATTTTTCTCCAAAATTAAACTATATGGAAAATAGGGTAAAATGATTCCCTACATTATAAAAATGGAGAAAATTTAGTTTGAAATAATTTTGGTATCTATATGTAATTTTATTTGCATTTTAATTGCATTAGTAGCACTTTTTGATTTATTAGAATTCATGTGAACTTTATTTCACCATGTAAAAATGTTCATGTTGTAGGATTTATTCTTCCGGTCATTTTGATATATAATATGTCTATATAAAAGTATTATTGTTTTTCCTTTATTCAGTATTCTTGTCTGTGCTTTATTAAAAAAATAGCCGAAGCCAACGGACCAAGGGCCCACATAACTTTCTCTCTCTCGCTCTCCCTCGGCCCATCTACGCGCCAGGCTGGCCCAGCAGCCACGCGCACGCCCGGAGCCCCTTCGCCTCGGTCGCCCGCTCTCTCCTCGCTCGCCCTGTGCCGCTGACCGCTGGGTCCCACCGCCCGATCGCCCCACCCGCATCTTCCTCTTCTTCCTCCCCACGCCAGAACCAACGCCGCCGCCGCCGTATCCCGGAGATCGCGGGATCCTCCCCCGATTCGCCCCCTCCACCAAGGAACCCCTCCCCTATATATACCTCCCGCCCCTCGACCAATTCCTCCCCAAAGCCCCTTCCAAGAACCCCCGCCTCCTTCTCAATTGCTCGCCGGAGCCG
>NC_041382.1:777478098-777485709 GCF_002162155.2 Triticum dicoccoides
GTGCCCCGCCGCGCCATTGCCGCCCCACCGAGCTACTCCGACCCCCTCGCCGCCCCCGAGACCACCTCCGGACTCCCCTCGCTCGTCCGCATCTCCCCGTGCCCTCACCCATGCCCAAAACCCACCGGAGCGCTGCCACCGTTGACGCCCGAACGCCACCGCCGCTTTGACCTCGCCGCCGATCATCTCCGTCGACCTCCACCGGCGCCACGACCACCGTTGGACTCGTCGTCATCTGCTTCATCTCCCTGGCCACTCCACTGACGCCGAAGATCACCGGAGCGCCGCCACCGTCGTCGCCGACGCACTCGCCGTCGACCACCACCGCGGCGAGCTCTCTCTCCTTCCTCGTCCGTCCGATCTAGATTATATGGTCGTGATTAGATTAGATCGAACAGTTAGGTTTTTTTAACTAGATCGGTTTAGCTTCGGTTTATTTACGGTTTAGATCTAATCGGTTTAGCCGATCGGTCTTTCTCTTTTGGCCCGTACGCATTTCGGTTATTTTCCGCCCGAGCGCTATTTAGTTTCAGCTCGCACACCCCGTAGCGCCCGTTAGTCTTTTTTGTTGTTTTCGTTTCTGTTTTAAAATCAGAATAGTTCTGATTTTATATTCCTTATAACTTTTATGTTTTAGATCCAAATTGATTGATTCTTTTTGCATTAGATTCAAAATTTGTTGAAGTTTCTGTTAGTGGCATTGGATTTCAAATTTGAGTTGTTTAAATTTGAATTTGATGAATTATGTTCAAATTGGTATTTTGGCCATAACTTGAGTTTAAAAATAGATTTTAACATGATTTTTTTGCTACTGGTCTCTTGTGGTATTGTTTAGCTGTAGGATTTAGTTTGGTAATTTTAGAGTATTTTAAAGTAGGGTTTTATTAAAAACAGTACTGTTTTTCTTATGTAGTTGTTTTAGTCATATAATTAGTGTTTTTAATTATTTTTAGTTAATTCTTTTTGTAAATTTTTACATGTTGTCATATGTTTATGTTAGACTGCAGTAGATAAATTTTTGTAGTTATTTACTAGTGTTTAGCTACTATTTTAGTATTTGTTTGTTTAGTTCATAGTGAGAGTTGATAAAAGTAGTTCCATTAGTTTCAAAAGTAACTCTTTTTGCCACTTCATTATACGTTGTCATTGATTCTGTTATTTAGGAGTAAATTAGTTTGATAATTATTTTAGCATTGTTTACTTTTGTCTTTTGCTAGTTGTTATAGTTTTGGTGGTGTTAACTAGTCAGTTACAATAGTTTTCATACTAGTTCCTTTTGCTAGTAAATGCTTTAGTAAATTTTTTTTGTTGTTATTTTATTAGAATTTTATTTTCTTTACTGTAGAAAAGTTATTAGAGTAATTTAGTGTGTTATGTAAGATTTGTGTGCATTTGGTCTCCACTAGTTTTCCTTGAAGTTTTCTTTAAAAGTTTTCCTTTGGTTTTTATTTAGTTTTCTTCTTGCTTTTTGATTGTTATTTTGAGTGCTAGTATTTTTTGCTAGGACGATTGCTTATATGATTACCATGTTTGACTATATAGATTTACATCGGAGTGACGAATAGTTTTATCAAGTTTCCGAGAGCGTTTATATCTTCATCAACATACCAGGCAAGTTCACTTTGACCATGTTTTTCATACCTATATTTTTATTGCATTTAGTGTCATCCTTGCAACAACTTCTCTAGTAGTGATATTGATTCTTGTAGTTGAATAGAATGCATGAGGTAGGAACCCACCTCCCTGTTACCAAGCCCGGGACGTATATAGTTTTAATGCTACGCTGTAGTAGACGGGGTTTGGAATGAGTGCTCGGGAGTGGTGTGAGAATGAAGGACTTTACGTCAAAGACGACAACTTCATGATGGCATCTGCAAGGACTGCATCTTCAGGACTCCTCGGGATTTCGAGACTCGAGACAAGAATTCAATACACACTACTGGGTAAAGGACGGTTTACGGGCACCCTGGAGAAACCAGTGGTTGGCCGGGATGCATGGAGAAGCGCCATGACATCTTGCGGAAAGCTTCACCCAGACTCAAAGAGACGGAAGAATACTTCATGCCCGGAAGCTTACCTGTGCAACCGCAAGTCACTATGGGCTCTGGCTTGGTTGACCTTAGTTGTGACTCTGGCTGGGACGGTGCTAGCAGATGTACAACTATGGTAGGATTGGATGAGCACCGGACAGTGGTCAGAGGAACTCTTCGGAAGACCATGTTGGTCATCTTGTTCTCAAACATCCTGAAGTGCGAGAATGTAAAGAGAGGGATCGAATCTTGCGGGTAAAGTGTACAAACCTCTGCAGAGGGTTAAAAACCTAATCGATTAGCCGTGTCCCGGGTTACGGACAATTTGAGCCTCTGGACTTGGATCTATCTCGGAACTCTCAACACCGGACTGATAATTTAATTGTGGGCAACTCATGATGATTTGGGTATGGGACATCGGTTGGCGGAACCATGTCATGACAGAAAACTACGTAGTACAGACTCCTGATATTCCTTTGTTGTAGGGAAAATAAAACCAGCTTTTACGCAAAAAAACATCAGACGCAGAGCCACAAAGCCATATTGCATATAGAATAGTTTTGTCATCTGTTTTCCTCATATTGTGATCTTGCCGGTACATTCAATGTACTGACCTACACGGCTACAACGTCTCATGTTGCAGATATGTTCCTTCCGATGAGTAAGAGTACGGTACAGGGTTACAGTCTCCACTCAACCTGTCGATCGCGTTGATGGGACTCCACACCCGATTATTTGTTTCCGCTGAGACTTATGAGGTATATATCAGTTTTACGTTATTTATACATGTGATTGCACTTTGATATATACATTGATGTACTGTGTGTTCCAGCATACCGATTCAGGGATGGCACAGATACACAGAGACTTGACCGTCTGAGGTCGGGTCGCTATAGATATGGTATCAGAGCACATGTTGACTGTAGGACGTGACCCTAGAAATCGGAAAGCCCTAGGACAGGAAATATCTAAAACTTTATTTCCAAAAGAATCCATTACTACTCATCTTTTCTGATTTTATCAAATATCCTCTCTTACTTCAAATAGTTAGAATATACCCCTTTCCCTTTTGACCACACGGAGGATCAACTAAAGCCGCTCCAAGAAGGACAAGATATCGGACAACCGATGACCATTTCGGAGTAAACAGGATTTGACCATGCATTAGAAGATTTGAAGCTACAACAGTTGAAGACTCCGGAGACTCGAAGAATCTGAAGACTCTAAAGATTTATTTGACTTTTAGAAGACCAAACCCCTGTTATATACTTACGTTAGATGCGGCGATTTGTGAGCTATCATTTGTTTGATGTTTTCCCGACAGCCACAAAATAAAACTCATTTCTTCAAGAATATTGTGTGTATTGTGTATATCCCTCCCCACCTCTCTCTTATCTCACCCTAAAACCCTTGGACCCAGTAGATGATGAATGAAGTTGGACTGGTATTCTCTGTACCGAAAACCCAGTCGGAGGCAGAGCTATGGATTCAGAACATGGAGAATCACTTCGGGAGCAATTTGGTTTCAAGGAAGAATGAAGTATCGTATGCTCTTCAGTACTTTGAAGGAAGTGTTGCAACATGGTGGCATATGCATCAAGCTATACAGGGATGGAATGGAGCAAGGACTTGGGAAGAATTCAAGAAGACTCTGACAAGATCACGTCTTATCCGGAAGCACCATGATACCCCAAGAAATAAACCTTGTGCCTGCAAAATTTGCGGAGAAATAGGACACACCCAGGAGAAACACAAGGAGGGATGCCCTCATTGTAAGGAGAAACACTCAGCTAAGGAATGCCCAACTAGTCAGGTGACTTGTTTCTTCTGTGAAGGAACCACCCACTACCCAGCTCAGTGTCACATTTACATCACGGTGCAACAAATTATTCAAAGGCAAGAAGAAGGAATGACAGAAGCCTTCCGAGAAGTTATGAAAGAACCTGTGATTAAGGAAAGTGTTGAAGACCCTGATGGAGAAAGCCTCAATAGATTTTACTCCAATGCATGTTATTCATGTGGAGAAGAAGGACATTTTTCACAGTATTGCACCAAGGAAAGAAAAGTGTATCTGGGATACTTCCCGGTAGAAGCTGTGGAGTTTGATCCACGGGGAATAGAACGTTTGATTAGAACGAAGAAAACCAGGAAGAGAAAACAAAGACACCTTCAGAACAACCCAATTTCTGCAAAGAGGGACAAGAGTCATATTACCTGTTTCAAATGTAAGGACGTCGGGCATTATGCCAATGATTGTCTCGAAAGGAAGCAAGGAACTCAAGGAGCAGGCACCATCACCAAGAAGCCTCGAGACATGCCGGAAGTTATTTGTTTTCGTTGCAACGAAGCAGGACATTTTGCTAGGGATTGTTCAAATCATGAGAAATCTGGAGCTGAGTAGTGGAGATGTTGATACAGTAATAAGGGTAGTATGGAAAACACTTTTCATGAGAATGCAGGGTTGAGTTATGTAATAGATTACTCAGAGATTGTAATAATTCATGACTCGATAAAGTTGATATGTCATATGCTGAAAGGCTTTAAGGAGTTGTTATAGTTTATCTTGGAAATTAATATTCTGGATGAACATGGAAGAAAGTGAGTTGTGATGCATAAACTGGATGTTGGAAATTGAGTTTGAAGTTTTGTTTGGATGATATGAATGTGTACCCCAGGACATATGTACCTTATTCTGAGCACCATTTTTGTTTTACAACTGCAGATGACGACCCTTTACGAGTCTTTCCTTAAAGGTCCGGAAACGATCATGACCCTGACAAGTGATCATGATTACCCGAAGATCCTGAAGGACATGATGAAGCATATTCACCTTGAAGGAGATGCAGTCTACAAAGGCTACCCCTTCATGCAAAAGGGAGTGGAACTTTGGTATGTGGAGGTACACCTCCACCGTTTGAAAGGAGTTTGCCCAAAGATGATGGGGCGGTACTTTTTCATCTCACGTGTACCACAAGCAACTTTCTTCGACGCTGTTCGTGAAGCAGCCATGGAAGCCATACGCCAGATCGGACAAATAATTGAAGCAAGACTCCGTTATACTCAGGAATACCTAAGAGAAGTGCATGCAGAGATGATGGAGGTGAAGCTCAAGGCCACCACGATGAAACAGAAGATTGAAGATTTCAAGGCGCATGTCGCACAATTCCAGCGGGACTAAAGAATCCTCGAGGAGGATAAATAAATAAAGTTGGAAGTAATGCCTGACCATACCAAACCATGTGGATGGCAGCATTTGTAACAAAGTACTTTTTGGAAGTTGGATTTACGAAAAATGGTTAAGGATGTAATAAAAGATTTGATATGAAAAATAATATGATTTATGGATAAACTAGTGCATTTCATTTTAAGTGTGGTAGTACTCCGTAAAGCCACAAGATCAATGAAGAAAGAAATGTGTTATTCATGACGGTCCATAGAAGGGAGCTGGACCAAATAAGTTGGAGTTTTGTATGATCGTCACCACAAGGGTATGAAGGAAGAAGTACTATTAGATTTAAAGGAGATGTAATGTTGGAATACGGAATGATAATCCTCGAAAGGATGAGTTAAATTTTACAAGAGTTGAAGTGGGCCATAACCCACAGGCCCCGGAGTTAATAAGAAGCAAGCACACTCTTGCTGAAGGAAGATGTTTTGGAAGAAAACTCTGAGTTAATCAACCGACATTTTTAGGAGGATACGAAAACCCGAGAGATGTGAAGAACCATTAGATGTCTTGTTCAGCTTGCAGAAACAATGGATTTATTCGAACGCAGTTCGTCGACAAGAGAAATTCTGCAATGCTTGTGAGTATGCCCAAGTGTTAGAATACGTGATTCGATGTCTGCATATGTAGTAATGGTTCAAGTACGGGATGGATTGGCCCCCATACCGGAGACTTCTATCATGAACTATCATACGTTGATGGAAAATCAGAGAGCCTTGAAAACCTTAGAAGAGTGTCGACACGTCAATCCATAAAACCATAGAATGGTAGGATGATTGATCCATGTACCAGGCACCCGTTGCCAATCGTAGGATATACAGTGAGATTCAACCAAACCCATTTTTCTGCAGGAGAAACCATACATGGTTGACCACCATGAGAATTTCGATAATTATTTAGTATTGGCGATAGACCAGTCAGCTAAGAAGACCCAGACTCGGAAGAACGTCACCAGGATGAAAGGACACGTGTTTGAGGAAAAGGTTATGCCCCGACCGGAACAACACCCGTGAAAGAGCTATTCTGGAGAACACTGACACCAGCAACCCAAAAGGATGGAGTACATGAGTTTGTCTGAACCATGCCCATGATTTTAAGTGTGGTAGCACCCCGACCTTTCTGAACAATGGATTTGCTGGAAGACCCCCAAACCCTAACCTTTTCTTGATAGCCTCTTCGAATCTCGAGGACGAGATTCATTTTAAGTCTGGTAGATTTGTAACATCCCAAAATTCTAAATTTTGGAATGTTATATTAAATAAATAATTTTGATTTGTTTGTTTGATTGTTGAGTGATTGATTGTGTGAAATTGAGTGGAATTTGAAACTTTTTGAAAGTTTAATGAGAGGGAATGAAATGACTTTCCCAGGCTTTCTTTTTGACTTTTGATCTCTCGGGATTCAAATTCATTTCATCATCATAACACTAGTGTGAAGATGACATGACTTCTTCCATTTGAAATGAAAAGGGTTTTTGGAAAAAAGAATATTTGAATTCCATCTGAAAGTATTTCAAATTCATAAACTTTATGCAACTCAATGATTTTCATGAGGGAAGATAAAATGACTTCTTCAATGTATATGAAATATGAGTTGGAAGTATGAAGAAAGGTTTGAAGATGGTTTGAATTTTTTTAAATTCAAAACCATCTGGAGTTATTTGGTTTATTTCGAATTATTTTTCTCCAAAATTAAACTATATGGAAAATAGGGTAAAATGATTCCCTACATTATAAAAATAGAGAAAATTTAGTTTGAAATAATTTTGGTATCTTAATGTAATTTTATTTGCATTTTAATTGCATCAGTAGCACTTTTTGATTTATTAGAATTTATGTGAATTTATTTCACCATGTAAAAATGTTCATGTTGTAGGATTTATTCTTCCGGTCATTTTGATATATAATATGTCTATATAAAAGTATTATTGTTTTTCCTTTATTCAGTATTCTTGTCTGTGCTTTATTAAAAAAATAGCCGAAGCCAACGGACCAAGGGCCCACATAACTTTCTCTCTCTCGCTCTCCCTCGGCCCATCTACGCGCCAGGCTGGCCCAGCAGCCACGCGCACGCCCGGAGCCCCTTCGCCTCGGTCGCCCGCTCTCTCCTCGCTCGCCCTGTGCCGCTGACCGTTGGGTCCCACCGCCCGATCGCCCCACCCGCATCTTCCTCTTCTTCCTCCCCACGCCAGAACCACCGCCGCCGCCGCCGTATCCCGGAGATCGCGGGATCCTCCCCCAATTCGCCCCCTCCACCAAGGAACCCCTCCCCTATATATACCTCCCGCCCCTCGACCAATTCCTCCCCAAAGCCCCTTCCGAGAACCCCCGCCTCCTTCTCAATTGCTCGCCGGAG
>NC_041382.1:777486056-777532503 GCF_002162155.2 Triticum dicoccoides
GAGCTACTCCGACCCCCTCGCCGCCCCCGAGACCACCTCCAGACTCCCCTCGCTCGTCTGCATCTCCCCGTGCCCTCACCCACACCCAAAACCCACCGGAGCGCCGCCACCGCCGCCTCGACCTCGCCGCCGACCGTCTCCGACCACCTCCACCGGCGCCACGACCACCGTTGGACTCGTCATCGTCTGCTTCATCTCCCTGGCCACTCCACTGACGCCGAAGATCACCGAAGCGCCGCCACCGTCGTTGCCCGACGCACTTGCCGTCGACCACCACCGCGGTGAGCTCTCTCTCCCTCCTCGTCCGTCCGATCTAGATTATACGGTCGTGATTAGATTAGATCGAACAGTTAGGTTTTTTTTACTAGATCTGTTTAGCTTCGGTTTATTTACGGTTTAGATCGAATCGGTTTAGCCGATCGGTCTTTCTCTTTTGGCCCGTACGCGTTTCGGTTATTTTCCGCCCGAGCGCTATTTAGTTTCAGCTCGCACACCCCGTAGCGCCCATTAGTCTTTTTTGTTGTTTTCGTTTCTGTTTTAAAATCAGAATAGTTCTGATTTTATATTGCTTATAACTTTTATGTTTTAGATCCAAATTGATTGATTCTTTTTGCATTAGATTCGAAATTTGTTGAAGTTTCTGTTAGTGGCATTGGATTTCAAATTTGAGTTGTTTAAATTTGAATTTGATGAATTATGTTCAAATTGGTATTTTGGCCATAACTTGAGTTTACAAATAGATTTTAACATGATTCTTTTTGCTACTGGTCACTTGTAGTATTGTTTAGCTGTAGGATTTAGTTTTGTAATTTTAGAGTATTTTAAATTAGGGTTTTATTAAAAACTGTACTGTTTTTCTTATGTAGTTGTTTTAGTCATATAATTAGTGTTTTTAATATTTTTAGTTAATTCTTTTTGTAAATTTTTACATGTTGTCATATGTTTATGTTAGACTGCAGTAGATAAATTTTTGTAGTTATTTACTAGTGTTTAGCTACTATTTTAGTATTTCTTTGTTTAGTTCATAGTGATAGTTGATAAAAGTAGTTCCATTAGTTTCAAAAGTAACTCTTTTTGCCACTTCATTATACGTTGTCATTGATTCTGTTATTTAGGAGTAAATTAGTTTGATATTTATTTTAGTATTGTTTACTTTTGTCTTTTGCTAGTTGTTATAGTTGTTCTGGTGTTAACTAGTCAGTTACAATAGTTTTCATACTAGTTCCTTTTGCTAGTAAATGCTATAGTAAATTTTTGTTGTTGTTGTTTTATAAGAATTTTATTTTATTTACTGTAGAAAACTTATTAGAGTAATTTAGTGATGTTATGTAAGATTTGTGTGCATTTGGTCTCCACTAGTTTTCCTTGAAGTTTTCTTTCAAAGTTTTCCTTTGGTTTTTATTTGGTTTTCTTCTTGCTTTTTGATTGTTATTTTGAGTGCTAGTATTTTTTGCTAGGACGATTGCTTATATGATTACCATGTTTGACTATATAGATTTACATCGGAGTGACGAATAGTTTTATCAAGTTTCCGAGAGCATTTATATCTTCATCAACATACCAGTCAAGTTCACTTTGACCATGTTTTTCATACCTATATTTTTATTGCATTTAGTGTCATCCTTGCAACAACTTCTCTAGTAGTGATATTGATTCTTGTAGTTGAGTAGAATGCATGAGGTAGGAACCCACCTCCCTGTTACCAAGCCCGGGACGTATATAGTTTCAATGCTACGCTGTAGTAGACGGGGTTTGGAATGAGTGCTTGGGAGTGGTGTGAGAATGAAGGACTTTACGTCAAAGACGACAACTTCATGATGGCATCTGCAAGGACTGCATCTTCAGGACTCCTCGGGATTTCGAGACTCGAGACAAGAATTCAATACACACTACTGGGAAAAGGACGGTTGACGGGCACCCTGGAGAAACCAGTGGTTGGCCGGGATGCATGGAGAAGCGCCATGACATCTTGCGGAAAGCTTCACCCAGACTCAAAGAGACGGAAGAATACTTCATGCCCGGAAGCTTACCTGTGCAACCGCAAGTCACTATGGGCTCTGGCTTGGTTGACCTTAGTTGTGACTCTGGCTGGGACGGTGCTAGCAGATGTAGAACTACGGTAGGATTGGATGAGCACCGGACATTGGTCAGAGGAACTCTTCGGAAGACCATGTTTCGGTCATCTTGTTCTCAAACATCCTGAAGTGCGAGAATGTAAAGAGAGGGGTCGAATCTTGCGGGTAAAGTGTACAAACCTCTGCAGAGGGTTAAAAACCTAATCGATTAGCCGTGTCCCCGATTACGGACAATTTGAGCCTCTGGACTTGGATCTATCTCGGAACTCTCAACACCAGACTGATAATTTAATTGTGGGCAACTCATGATGATTTGGGTATGGGACATCGGTTGGCGGAACCATGTCATGACAGAAAACTCCATAGTACAGACTCCTGATATTCCTTTGTTGTAGGGAAAATAAAACCAGCTTTTACGCAAAAAAAACATCAGACGCAGAGCCACAAAGCCATATTGCATATAGAATAGTTTTATCATTTGTTTTCCTCATATTGTGATCTTGCCGGTACATTCAATGTACTGACCTACACGGCTGAAACGTCTCATGTTGCAGATATGTTCCTTCTGATGAGTAAGAGTACGGTACAGGGTTACGGTCTACACTCAACCTGCCGATGGCGTTGATGGGACTCCACACCCGATTATTTCTTTCCGATGAGACTTATGAGGTATATATAAGTTTTACGTTATTTATAGATGTGATTGCACTTTGATATATACATTGATGTATTGTGTGTGCCAGCATACCGATCCAGGGATGGCACAGATACACAGAGACTTGACCGTCTGAGGTCGGGTTGCTACAGAGAACCAAACAAGAAGCAAGAAAGATGATACAAGGATGCAATGGTTTGAGCTCTCTACGAATGATACGATCAAGTTACTCATCGAGAGCCCCCCTTGATAGTACGACAATCGATCCTATGACCCGGTCTCCCAACTACCATCATAGACCGGTAAAATAGAAAACCTATCAAGGGCAAACCTTTGCCTTGCACATGGTCCACTTGAGCTAGATGATGACGATCTTGACTCCCTCAAGTTGGACCACCTTTCTTGATTGCGTTGGCTCGATGAAGACTAGTTGATTGCTCCCCATACTCCACTATGGGTGAGCCACTCTTCCGCACATCTTCACAAGTCCATTGTCACCACAATGGACGTCAAGCTTCAAGCATTTGATATCTTCGTGATGCTTCACTTGAATTTGCACACCGCAACCTAACCCCACAAAGAACTCTCACGAAGACCATGGGTTAGCACACAAAGCGTAATGGATAATGCTTACCATACCTTGGGATCAGTTGATCCCTCTGTACATCTTGTACGCTTTATGTGTTAATCAACTTGATTCACTCTTGACTTAGTCTTGATCAAGCTTGATTCTTTCCAACTCTCTTCATTTGGATGATGTCTTGAAGGTAAACATGAATGATCAAATAATCTTCTTCTTCAAGACATGCTTGCAATAAACTCAACTCTCAAATGACCAATCTTTGGATAATTCCTTGAATAGCACCTTGGTTGACAAAAACTCTCCTTGAAACCAACACATGTACTCCAAGAAAAGCCTATGGACAAAACCTTCAAATATAACTCAAGGCAACCATTAGTCCATAGAGATTGTCATCAATTACCAAAACCAAACATGGGGGCACCGCATGTTCTTTCAATCTCCCCCATTTTTGTAATTGATGGCAATCACTTTCAAGAGAGTGTGTGTAAGGAATTATGCATCACCATGCTATGCAACAACCAATAATGCATGCGTAGGAGATGCGTATGCTTAGGAACAAACCAAAGCCAGAAGAGACAAATCTCTCAACTTCTCCACAAAACTCTCTGAAACTTCTCCCCCATTGCCATCGATTGCCAAAATGGGATAAAAGCTTAGAAGGCCAATATAAAATGTGTTCCTCCATAAATTGTGTATTTATCAACAAGAGAGTGGAATGCAATACACATATCCAACAGTAAATACTTGGAGGAAGACAAACTATATTGAGGCCCAAAGATTGCAAAAGGAAGATATGCCACAAAGACATAATCAAAGAGAGAAACAAGCAGTCAAGCAATCAAAAGATACCAATTGAAGCAAGCTATCAAAAGATACCAATTGAACCAACTAGGCCAATGATCCTACGATCCACATGAATAAAGGATATTATGATAAGAGCGGAGCAGTGTTCTAAAGAAACTAGAGAAGCTCCCCATGATTTGTGCACATCAAGAATTTTTGTATTTGGATACAAAGTGCACAAAATAGGATCATAGCTCCCCAAAATCAATAGAAACTTACAACTAGTGCAAGAGAGCATATAGGAAACTAAGCCTAGTACTTGCAACAAACACATGGTTGAGCAACAAGTAAGAGAGGCAACTTAAGAGTGGGGCACACGGTGCAAGGCCTATCATTCCCACACACAACTAGCAAATTGGGTTCACAAGCTTACTAATAAGCATATAAAGAACATATGCTTGTGACAACCCGTGGTGAAGATAGAAGAAGAAAGTCTCATCAAGACAAGGGATACCAATTAAGATGGCAAAAGCCTCGTAAAGATAAGCACGAGGAAAATAATCTTCACCACACAAGAGTGCATCAAGATACAACGATGGAAGACACGCACTCAAGGGAAAAGCTTTCACGGAGCCACCAAAGAAATAACATAAGAAAGACAAGGTGGACGTGAAATAAAGGATATCATCTAGATATGCAACTTCTCTCAAGTGTATAAGATTCTAGGTCGACGAAATCATGATGATATATATGTCTACAAAGAAGGATGTACACCTGAAATAGTTACAACATGAAGGAACAAGATATCCAAAAGGAAGTCATACATATACCAATAAGATATTTGCTTGAGAGCATAGCACATGGCTAGATATGGACTTATTGTATATAAATGAATTCCAACCACACGAACATCAAAGACATCACAACTAGCAACAAGACATCATTGTTGGGATGCTTTGAGAAAGGAAACAAGTATCACAAGAAAGAATGGATAACATGCCATGATACAACCTACACAAGGTTGATGCAAGAAATGTGTGCATGAAGTATATGAAGATACTTGTTACCGAGATAACATTGGAAGGATGTAGTAGATACCAATTGAAGGTACAAAGTAGTTCATTGATCATCCTAGCTTGACTCCAATAAGCACATGGTGACAACACCTTCCTTGTGAGTGAGTCGAGCATCCAATGCATCTCCACTTGTTCCTAGAACAACAACACAAACAAAATGGTACCCAAACTCATTGGGACCAAAGAGTTAGAGAACCAACAACACATAGAACAAACTCCACATAAATATGTGCATATAGATATGAAAAAGAATTTCATGCACATCTCATCCAATTTGAGACTTGGTGGAGTTCCCCCTATATATTGGATCAAAGAAAGAAAACAAGCCAAAGAAACTACAAGAAGTAAATATGCATGCTCAAGACTTTCAAGAACCGAGACCAAAAGACAAAGAAATACCAAGCGAAGAAAAGATACCAAATGAATAAATCATCACTTGGACGATATCCATAAAAGATACATCAAGGAACGAGATATCCATTGATACACTCAAAAAGAAAGATGTCAAACTCCCAAAAGAGAGAATGGTTCCAAACAAACCAAGCCCTCTACAAATTTTCATGATGGCACAAAGCACTAAAAAGAAATGGCTTGCCTTCCACAAACACACACTTGATAAGGATCACAGGATGAGTGTTTTATAGAGAATAGGATAGCTCCCCCAAGACTAGTGCATAATAGAGAATTTGCATTTGAATACAAAATGTACGAGGTGGGGTCACCACTTTCACTATATCTAGAAAACACTAGATAAGGTCAAGAAATTAACAAGATCCACAAGTGGTATGGAATACAATGGGAGTTGACACAATCCTAGGCAAGAGATAAAGCAAATAAAAGCAAAGGCCAATGTAAAGATGATCAATAATTTCTACCACACATAAGTGAGTACCAATTGTCAAAAGACAAGAATTATTTGGAAATAATTCCCGGTGGTAGATAACAAGGATATCCGACATCATCTTCACACCAAACAAAGCAAATTGCAACTTGTAGAGCTAACATGCCACCTAGGAACAAGATAATTTACAATATCAATTCTAGGTGACAATATCTCAAATGTGCACATTTTCTAGGCCTAGTAATATACAAATAGCATATTACTCCCCCATAATGTGATACCAATTAAAGATAAACAAGAAGCAAAATAACGATCCAACACGTGATAATTAATGGACAATATAGAATTTGAATTTCTCATGAGAAGACATACCACATAGCGACTAGATAATCTTGAAATATCAATACTAGATGGTATTAGTCATGTACACACATATATAGGATTGTGAGGTGCACAAAGCACATCACTCCCCCATAATGGGATATTCCATTAATCTCTCACAAGAGACAACTAAGAAAAGAACAAGATGCAAAAGGCTCAATGCATGACACACACGTACATGATGTGCAAACCAACACACACATACTTGATTGCTCAAGATAATCAGGTTGGAAGCACAACATATACAAACACATGCAAGGAACAAAACCAAACATGCAAAGGGGTAAGTAACTATCAATGTAAACACTTTAAGCACGAGTCACCGCATGGAGAAACATTGGATATAAGATAGAAACTTGATAATTCGAATAACTTGGCTTTAGACAATTAGAATGATGAAGTCCCCTTAATTCTTCATAAAGTAGCCAAGTCTCCAATGCCCTCCAACAACACCTATTGATCAAGTTTGAGCTTGTTGGTCCCCAACCAAGTTGGGTCCTAAGAGGTTAGTCACAATAGGCTTGGCTACCCAAATGGTTCTCTTCGTGACACCACTTTGAGTACCAACAACTTTGGCAAACACATTGCCAACCTTATCCTTCCCAAGAGAATAGATATCATCAATAATAATTGGGTTGGATAAGTTACCACTAATGCATGAAGAGGCGAGGTGACCTTTCTCACGACATAAGTAGCAATGTCTACTCACTTTCTTCTCACTTGATTTCTCAACTTGAGAAGCATTAGCTTGAGGATTCTTGGGAAGAGGACTTTCTTCAACTTGTGGTTGAGCATGAGATCGAACTTGTGGCCGCTTCCCTTGTTGCTTGTCACTAATGGCCTTCTTCTTCAATGGGCAAGATCTAACATGATGCCCTTCTACTTTGCACTTGAAGCAAACAATCTTGGCCGAATTCTTGACTAGTTCTTGGCCCTTCTTTTTGTTCATCTTGGACTTCTTATTCTTCTTGGAGTTTAATACAAGTCCACCTTTGTCATTGGGGGATTTTTGCACACTCAAGATATTCTTGAGTGTGAATTTCCCTTCATGACTCTTTTCCAAGTCTTTCTTCAAAGAAGTGACTTGGGCCTTGAGCTCTTTGATTTCCTCTACATGGTTAGTCTCAACACAAGTACTAGAGGAAGTATAAGCTTCGTTGTTAGAGCAACAAGGCAAGGAAAGAAATTCATCACAAGATGTACCAACATTGTGAGTAGATGAATTGCAAGGACTAGCACATGGCAACATAGCATTTTGACTAGAAGTAGTGCTAGTATCCACATGAGGCTCACTAGATGTTACCTTAGATATCATGGCCTCATGAGCTATCTTTAGCACATTATGGGATACTAGAAGATCATCATGAGAGCTTGAGAGCTTTTCATGACTTTCTTCCAATTTCCCATAATTGCTAGATAGCAACTCAAGTTGAGACCGTAGCTCAACATTCTCCTTCAAAATGGATGCTTCACAAGTAATAGAGTTAGTAGCACAAGCATCATCATTAACAACAAGAGGAGAGGACAACTTGGAAAGATCTTTTAAATAAGAAGCTTCAAGTTGAGCATGAGACTCAGTGAATTTGATGAGCTCACCCTTAATGACCCTTGAGCCATTTTCGAGGTGCTCAAAATCCTCAAGGAGTCTAGCATGAGCAACTTCAATCTTAGCATTTTTAGTTTCAAAATCATTGGCCACCACAAGAGCTCTATCACGAGATTCCCTCACTCTAGATAATTCTAGAGCAAAAGTCTCCTCAAGAGATTCCTTGGTGGTTTGTTCAAGTTCGAGAGCTTGAGAGAGGTCCGCAATCTCATTAGCGTAATCATGCTCATGACCTTCCATTTTATCAATGGTGACCTCATGCTCCTCAAGACGAGATTCCAACTCATCAATATATTTCTTGCCCTCAGTAGCAATAGACATGATTTCCACGAAGTTGGAGCAAGCAATTTTATTCTTAAGAAGAGCTTTAAAAATCATTTCCCCCTTAATTTTTAAGGAGGCAACATCATCATTCTCTTCATCATAATCAACATCATCATCACTCTTGCCATCATCGATATCATCACAAGATATATTGGGATTAAAAGTGGGAGATACCTTTGAAGCCTTGGCCATAAGGCAAAATGCAATGGATGATGATTTAGGATCCCTTGAAGCACCATCCAAGACCACATCTTGTTCCATGGAGTGTTGGGTTTCCTCTACATTGTTAGCACAACAACTCGAGGAAATACATGCATTTTCATCATGGCAACAAGATATAGCAAGCATATCATCATGAGATTTAGTCAAGCAATTTCTACATGATATGCAAGGACTATCAACACAAGCATGTGAAACATTTGGAGTGCTCGAAGTGCTAAAGTCCAAAGATGAAGCATTGCAATAAGAAAGTGATGAAGGATTATCAACAATGAGCCCACTATCATCATTGCAATGAACACCACTACTTACCATGTCATTACCTTGTGGCAAACCACACGTAGGTGAAGTAGAAGAAGTTGAGAACACAACACGGCCGGAGGTGGAGGGAGAACAATCATCCCCACAAAACTTGGACACACCATATTTATCTTGAAGCTTTGTCCACAACTCATGAGCATCCCGGAACGGCATGAGTTGAAATATAACTACATTGCTCAAAGCATCGAAAAGCACATTAGAAGCTTGAGCATTGAGATAAGAGTTTTTCTCATCCTCTAAAGATAATCGTAGGGGATCCTTTGAAGGAATAAAACCCATATCTACAATTCGCTCTAAATTTGGGTCCATGACCCTAAAGAGATTAAGCATGCGAATTAACCAAACATAAAAATTTGTGCCATCGAAAATAAGAGTGTCAGAGAATCCTAATCCCCTAGTCAACATCTTTACTCTCTAGGTGGTTAAGCCTAACAAAGAGAGAAAAGGCTCTGATACCAATTGAAAGATCGTAGATGTCGCCTAGAGGGGGGGTGATTAGGCGCTTTAAAAAATTATGGTTTAGGCTTGAACAAATGCGGAATAAACCTAGCGGTTAATTTGTCAAACACAAAACCTACAACAACTAGGCTCACCTATGTGCACCAACAACTTATGCTAAGAAAGATAAACTACTAGGTGATAGCAAGATATATGACAAGAAACAATATGGCTATCACAAAGTAAAGTGCATAAGTAAAGAGCTCGGGTAAGAGATAACGGAGGCACGTGGAGACGATGATGTATCCCGAAGTTCACACCCTGGCAGATTCTAATCTCTGTTTGGAGCGGTGTGGAGGCACAATCCTCCCCAAGAAGCCACTAGGGCCAGCGTAATCTCCTCACGCCCTCGCACAATGTAAGATGCCGTGATTCCACTAAGGGACCCTTGAGGGCGGTCACCGAACCCGTACAAATGGCAACCCTGGGGGGCGGTCACCGAACCCGTACACATTGGCAACCCTTGGGGCGGTCACCGGAACCCGTCAAATTGCTCGGGGAAATCTCCACAACCTAATTGGAGACCCCGAAGCTTGCCTGGAGCTTTACACCACAATGATTGAGCTCCGAACACCACCAACCGTCTAGGGCGCCAAGGCACCCAAGAGGAACAAGCTCTAGGGTGCCCAACCACCCAAGAGTAGTAAGCTTCTCAAACTTCACTTCCACGTATCACCGTGGAGAACTCAAACCAATGCACCAAATGCAATGGCAAGGGCACACGGAGTGCCCAAGTCCTTCTCTCCAAAATCCCACTAAAGCAACTAATGCTAGGGAGGAAAATGAGAGGAAGAACGAAAGAAGAACACGAAGAACTCCAAGATCTAGATCCAAGGGGTTCCCTCATTGAGAGGAGAAAGTGATTGGTAGATACGTGGATCTAGATCTCCTCTCTCTTTTCCCTCAAGAACGAGCAAGAATCATTGGAGGGATTGAGAGTTAGCAAGCTCGAAGAAGGTCAACAATGGGGGAAGAACACGAGCTCAAAGGATAAGGTTCAATGGGGAAGAAGACCCCCTTTTATAGGTAGGGAAAAATCCAACCGTTATGCTCACAGCCCGCACAAAGCGGTACTACCGCTCCAAGGAGCGGTACTACCGCTAGGGCGGTAGTACCCCTTTGAAAAACAACAGTGATGAGGCAAAAGGCCAGTAGAACCGCTGGAGCGGTACTACTGCTTGTCCTCACGGTAGTACCGCTAGGGATCGCGGTACTACCGCAAAGGGTAGCGGTACTACTGCTAGCGAGCGGTACTAAAAAAATACATCCGGGCCTACCACCGCAAGACTTGGGACGAGTTTTTGGTCCGGAGCGGTACTACCGTGGTAGGAGCCGCGGTAGTACCGCTTAGGAGCAGTAGTAAAAAATTACATCTGCTCCAATTCACGGTAGTACCGCTGCAGCCTTTTCAGAACACCAAAACTGCCACAACTTTTGCAAACGGACTCTGAATTCGATGAAACCAAGTTTGTTGGAAAGCTAGAGACAAGGTCTAACACAACCTTGATAGAAATACCAATAAGAAGCAAATGAGAAAAGGCCCAAAACAAAAAGGTGAGAACCCTTCCTCCGAAAAGACCGGTAAAACCTCCAACACCGAAAACATCATAGAAGATGCATGCGAACTCCGTTTTCGATGAACTCAAGCTTGTCATCAAGATGACCATAAGCTCTAAGACTCACAAAGAGAACCAAACAAGAACCAAGAAATATGATACAAGGATGCAATGGTTTGAGCTCTCTATGAATGATACGATCAAGCTACTCATCGAGAGCCCCCCTTGATAGTACGGCAATCGATCATATGACCCGGTCTTCCAACTACCATCATGAGACCGGTAAAATAGAAAACCTATCAAGGGCAAACCTTTGCCTTGCACATGGTCCACTTGAGCTAGATGATGACGATCTTGACTCCCTCAAGTTGGACCACCTTTCTTGATTGCGTTGGCTCGATGAAGACTAGTTGATTGCTCCCCATACTCCACTATGGGTGAGCCACTCTTCCGCACATCTTCACAAGTCCATTGTCACCACAATGGACGGCAAGCTTCAAGCATTTTATATCTTCATGATGCTTCACTTGAATTTGCACACCGCAACCTAACCCCACAAAGAACTCTCATGAAGACCATGGGTTAGTACACAAAGTGTAATGGACAATGCTTACCATACCATGGGATCACTTGATCCCTCTGTACATCTTGTACGCTTTATGTGTTAATCAACTTGATTCACTCTTGACTTAGTCTTGATCAACCTTGATTCTTTCCAACTCTCTTCATTTGGATGATGTCTTGAAGGTAAACATGAATGATCAAACAATCTTCTTCTTCAAGACATGCTTGCAATAAGCTCAACTCTCAAATGACCAATCTTTGGATAATTCCTTGAATAGCACCTTGGTCGACACAAACTCTCCTTGAAACCAACACATGTACTCCAAGAAAAGCCTATGGACGAAACCTTCAAATATAACTCAAGGCAACCATTAGCCCATAGAGATTGTCATCAATTACCAAAACCAAACATGGGGCACCGCATGTTCTTTCAGAAGGGAGCCAACAACGGCCAATTTGAAAGGGGACAGCTAGTACTCCCTCCATCCAGAAATACTTGTCATAAAAATGGATGAAAATGGATGTATCTACAACTAAAATACAGCTAAATACATCCATTTCAATGGCAAGTATTTTCGGACGGAGGGAGTACAAGCTATCCTGACAAAAGGTGGTCTTCGCCTGCAAAAGGCTCCAGTGATGACGCCGTCTTGGGCTCCATGGTGACCTCCGTCTTTCCGTCCTTCGGGTCTTGGTCTTGTTGCACTAACACGTCTTGGCCTTTTGGCAACTTTTTGTACTATTTTTGGGACTAACATATTGATCTAGTGCCCAGTGCCAGTTCCTGTTTGTTGCATGTTTTTGTTTCGCAGAATATCCATATCAAACGGAGTCCAAACAGGATAAAAACTGACGCATATTTTTTGGAATATATTTGATTTTTGGGAATAAAAATCCACGCGAGACGGTGCCCGAGGGAGGCACGAGGTAGGGGGGCGCGCCCCACCCCCCTGGGCGCGCCCCTGACCCTCGTGGCCACCCCGTAAGGCGGTTGGTGCCCTTCTTTCGCCGCAAGAAAGCTAATATCCGGATAGAGATCGTGTTACAATTTCAGCCCAATCGGAGTTATGGATCTCCAGGAATATAAGAAACGGTGAAAGGGCAGAATCTCAGAACGCATAAACAGAGAGAGAGAGAGAGAGAGAGAGAGAGAGAGAGATCCAATCTCAGAGGGGCTCTCGCCCCTTCCACGCCATGGAGACCAAGGACCAGAGGGGAAACCCTTCTCCCATCTAGGGAGGAGGTCAAGGAAGAAGAAGAAGGAGGGGGCTCTCTCCCCCTCGCTTCCGGTGGCGCCGGAGTGCCACCGGGGGCCATCATCATCACCGCAATCTTCACCAACAACTTCACCGCCATCATCACCAACTCTTCCCCCCTCTATGCAGCGGTGTAACCTCTCTCTTACCCGTTGTAATCTCTACTTAAACATGGTGCTCAACGCTATATATTATTTCCCAATGATGTATGGCTATCCTATGATGTTTGAGTAGATCAGTTTTGTCCTATGGGTTATTTGATGATCGTGATTGGTTTGAGTAGCATGTTTTATTATTGTTGTTATCCTATGGTGCTCTCCGTGTCGCGCAAGCGTGAGAGATCCCCGTTGTAGGGTTTGAAATATGTTCATGATTTGCTTATGGTGGGTGGCGTGGGTGACAGAAGCACGGACCCGAGTAAGTAGGTTGTTTGCGTATGGGATAAAGAGGACTTGATACTTTAATGCTATGGTTGGGTTTTACCTTAATGATCTTTAGTAGTTGTGGATTCTTGCTAGCGTTCCAATCATAAGTGCATATGATCCAAGTAGAGAAAGTATGTTAGCTTATGCCTCTCCCTCAAATAAAATTGCAATAATGATTACCGATCTAGTTATCGATTGCCTAGGGACAAATAAATTTCTCATAACAAAAAACTATTTACTAAAACTAATTTAGTTGTGTCTTTATCTAAACAGCCCCTACTTTTTATTTACTTGCTCTTTATTATCTTGCAAACCTATCCAAAAACACCTACAAAGTACTTCTAGTTTCATACTTGTTCTAGGTAAAGCGAACGTCAAGCATGCGTAGAGTTGTATCGGTGGTCGATAGAACTTGAGGGAATATTTGTTCTACCTTTAGCTCCTCGTTGGGTTCGACACTCTTACTTATCGAAAACTGTTGCGATCCCCTATACTTGTGGGTTATCAAGACCTTTTTCTGGTGCCGTTGTCGGGGAGTCATAGCGTGGGGTGAATATTCTCGTGTGTGCTTGTTTGCTTTATTACTAAGTAATTTTTATTTTCTTTTCTTAGTTGTTCTTTATCTTTAGTTATGGATATGGAACACGAAATACCAAAAAAATTAGGTGTACTTGCTGCTCATGGAGATGAGGAACCTCCTGAAACCCTCGATGCTCGTTATGTGACAGATATTATGTACTACTTTGATAATCCAGAGAAAACCCCATTAAATTTGGTAATGGGAGACACGTTGGATCAATGTGAATACTTTAGGGATTATCGCTTGACTCAAAAAGGGAAACTATTATGGGATCAAATCTATATGTTGAAGTGGTATGCTAGGCAACTATGCTTGAGATATGATTATACTTGTTGCTCTAGGATGAAGTCTCCACACCTTCCCTTTTCATGCAAATTTAATGATAATGAAACCTTGGCTTCTTATGCTAGAGGTATATATGACTATTATGATGTGGAACAAATAGAAGAATTTGTTGCTTTTATGGGTGCTTATGAAATTGAATCTATGTTCAAAGAATATGAAAATCTTTATGATGCTGTCTACAGACCTGAAAATTTAGCTATCCTTAAATATTGTTATGAGAATTATGAATACAATTCCGATATTGATGCATTTATTGAGAAAGTCTCCGCTATCCTAGAAGAGACTAATATTTTGCAGGAATCTATGGAAGAAGAAATTGATGAAACTGTGAGCTCATTGGATGAAAAAGATGAGGAGGAGAGTGAAGAACAAAAGGAGGAAGACCGGATTGATCACCTGTGCCCACCTTCTAATGGTAGTAACTCTTCAAGTGATACATTGTTTAATTTCCCTTCATGCTTACCAAAGGATGAATGCTATGATAATTGCTATGATCCCGTTGATTCTTTTGAAATATCCCTTTTTGATGATGCTTGCTATGCTTGTGGCCAAGATGCCAATATAAATTATGCTTATGGAGATGAACTTGCTATAGTTCCTTATGTTAAACATGAAATTGTTGCTATTGCACCCACACATGATAGTCCTATTATCTTTTTGAATTCTCCAAACTACACTATATCGGAGAAGTTTGTGCTTATTAAGGATTATATTGATGGGTTGCCTTTTACTACTACACATGATGATTTTGATAGATATAAAATGCATGTGCTTGCTGCTCTTACTTGCAATTATTATGAGAGAGGAACTATATCTCCACCTCTCTATGTTTCCCACACGATAAAATTGCAAGAATTGTTTATACTATGCATTGGCCTTTACTATGTGTGCATGAATTGTTCTTTTATAACATGCCGATGCATAGGAAGAGAGTTATACTTCGTTGTTACATGATATATGTTGCTTTGTTCTCACTACTAAATAACAAATCATTGTTAATTAAAATTGGCTTTGATATACCTTGGGATCCGGGTGGATTCACTACTTGAGCACTATATGCCTAGCTTAATGGCTTTAAACAAAGCGCTGCCAGGGAGACAACCCGGAAGTTTTAGAGAGTCATTTATTTCTTTTGAGTGCTTTCATATAGTTTAAAAACAACAAAAATAAAGAGGGGAACCCAAAACTTTTTCAAAAAGGAAAGTGAAAGTGAGAGAGACAAGCATTGTTCACTAGTAGAATAAGGGTCAAATGTGAAGCACATTAGTGCCGGTTTGTATTTGAGCCGGCACTAATGTATACATTAGTGCCGGTTCCAATTGCTAGCCGGGCCGCTTTCATTAGTATCAATTCGTGGCGAACCTTTAGCATCGGTTCGTGGCACGAACCGGTACTAATGAGAGTGGTGGCAGGATGTTGTCAGACTAGGGCCCCTCCAGCCCCTTCAGTACCGGTTCTTGGCACGAACCGGCACTAAAGGTCGTCCTACATAAACCCTTCGTCCACCCGAGCTCGCTCTGTTCTTCCCCTTTCCCCTCTCCTCTCTGTTCTTCCCCTCTTCATCTCGAGCTCATCACACATTTTGCCCAAAATTTGTCAAGATTTGAAAGCCCCCATCCATTCAAATGATCACAAAGGTTAGCAACTTTGTCCTTTCATCTCTCATTGCTAGATTAGCTCTTGCAATGCTTTATATAGTGATTAATTTGGGAGGATATATATATGTGCTAGTATTTGATTTATATGCAATTTGAGGTCAAAAATAACACTTGGTTTGCATATGTAGGTGTGGTTTACTTAGTGCCTTCTAAATCTCCGTCTTAACCACCGTCGATCGCCCGCACCGTCCCGTCGCCGGCACCACCTTGTGGTGAGCCTCTTCTTCATGAAATTTTATATAAAAATTGATGTTTGTGTGATTTGGATATATAGTTACTCGTATAATTATCTTACCCGTACGTTGTTTGTTATACATATAGTGCCATGGTTTTGATATCCGTCCTCGTCGGCCCTCGTCCTTGTTATGATTCGGATGTGGTATATATATTCTCTTTTAAAACTAGTTGCATTTCGTGTTTATGACAAATTATGCCCATCAAGTTGACATAGAAATTTTTTCTAGGAGGTATGTGAACCGGAAATTCCAACCGACCCTATTGTCGAGAGGTTAAATTTAGTTGAAAGAGAAAAAGAGTACTTGAAAGAAAAATTGAAAAGAATTGAGGGGGAGAAGATGGAATTGGAGTTGTATGTTGCCGATGTCGTCGATGATCACAAGATCAAGATGGAGAAAATGCGCTTGAAGATTAGAAAGATTAGAAAATATGCCATCGATAGTGAGGCTTGCTATCATTATGCTGTTGGATCCATTGTTACCTTAGTTGTGATCTTGATCGTATTTGTTGTTGCATTTAAATGCTTTAGCTAGAGAGTTATTTGTTTGTTGCATTTAAGTGTTGTATGAACTTGTATTAATTTGGTCTATTCGGTGTTGTGTAATGAAGATGAGCCGGCAATGGATGTATGATAACCGATGCTCTCCCTAGTTCATTGAGGGCGTGCATACTTTTCTGCTTGCGGCTGAGGCAAACAAGCGGGCGGATGGTTTTATGCCTTGTCCATGTGCTTGCTGTAAGAATGGTCACAATTACTCTACGTCAAGAACCATTCACGTCCACCTGTTTAAGTCTGGTTTCATGCCCCACTATAATGTTTGGACCAAGCACGGAGAAAGAGGGGTTATGATGGAAGACAATGAAGAAGAAGAGGACGACGATAGCTATCCTGGCCATGGGTTCCCTGAATACGATGATACAACAATGAGGGAAGAAGCTGAGCCGGTAATGCGGGAAGAAGCTGAGCCGGGAATGCGGGAAGAAGCTGAAGAAGAGGCATCAGATGAGCCTGTTGATGATCTAGGTCGGGCCATTGCCGATGCAAAGAGAAACTGCGCAAGTGATTTGGAGAAGAAGAAGTTGTAGGGCATGTTAGAGGATCACAAAAAATTGTTTTACCCAAATTACGTAGGTGACAAGAAAAAGCTGGGCACCACACTGGAATTGCTGCAATGGAAGACAGAGAATGGTGTATCTGACAAGGGATTTGGAAAGTTGCTGGTAATGATAAAGGATATGCTTCCAAAGGACAACAAATTGCCCGAGAGTACGTACGAAGCAAAGAAGGTTGTCTGCCCTCTAGGGTTAGAGGTGCAGAAGATACATGCATTCCCTAATGATTGCATCCTCTACCGCGGTGAGTACGAGGATTTGAACGCTTGCCCGGTATGTGGTGCATTGCGCTATAAGATCAGCCGCGATGACCCTGGTGATGTCGAGGGCGAGCGCCCCAGGAAGAAGATTCCTGCCAAGGTGATGTTGTATGCTCCTATAATACCATGGTTGAAACGTTTGTTCCAAAACAAAGAGCATGCCAAGGCGATGCGATGGCACAGAGAAGACCGTAAGAAAGACGGAAAGTTGAGAGTACCCGCTGACGGGTCGTAGTGGAGAAAAATCGAAAGAACGTACCGGAAGGAGTTTGCAGATGACGCAAGGAGCGTATGGTTTGGTCTAAGCACAGATGGCATTAATCCTTTTGGGGAGCAGAGCAGCAACCATAGCACCTGGCCTGTGACTCTATGTTTGTATAACCTTCCTCCTTGGTTGTGCATGAAGCGGAAGTTCATTATGATGTCGGTGCTCATCCAAGGCCCTAAGCAACCCGGCAACGACATTGATGTGTACCTAAGGCCATTAGTTGAAGAACTCTTACAACTATGGAATGGAACATGTGTACGTGCGTGGGATGAGCACATGGGGGAAGAATTTGACCTAAAGGCGTTGCTGTTCGTGACCATCAATGATTGGCCTGCTCTCAGTAACCTTTCAGGATAGACAAACAAGGGATACCGCGCATGCACGCACTGTTTGGACGATACCGACAGTATATATTTGGCTAATTGTAAGAATAATGTGTACCTGGGACATCGTCGATTTCTTCCGAGCAGGCATCCCGTAAGAAAGAAAGGCAAGCATTTCAAAGGTGAGGCGGATCACCGGACGAAGCCTCGCCACCGTACTGGTGCTGATGTACATGATATGGTCAAGGATTTGAAGGTGGTCTTTGGAAAGGGTCCTGGTGGACAACCTATTCCGAATGACGCTGACGGACGCGCACCCATGTGGAAGAAGAAATCTATATTTTGGGACCTGCCCTATTGGAAAGACCTAGAGGTCCGCTCCGCAATCGACGTGATGCACGTGACGAAGAATCTTTGTGTGACCCTGCTTGGCTTCTTGGGCGTGTATGGGAAGACAAAAGATACACCTGAGGCACGAGAGGACCAGCAACGTATGCACGGAAAAGACGGCATACATCAGGGTCATGCAAGCTACGCTCTTACCAAAGAAGAGAAGGAAGTCTTCTTTGAATGCCTGCTCAGTATTAAGGTACCGTCTGGCTTCTCGTCGAATATAAAGGGAATAATAAACATGGCAGAGAAAAAATTCCAGAACCTAAAGTCTCATGACTGCCACGTGATTATGACGCAACTACTTCCGGTTGCATTGAGGGGGCTTCTACCGGAAAATGTTCGATTAGCCATTGTGAAGCTATGTGCATTTCCCAATGCAATCTCTCAGAAGGTAATCGATCCAGAAATCATACCAAGCTTTAGAGAATGATTTGGTGCAATGTCTTGTCAGTTTCGAGTTGGTGTTCCCACCATCCTTCTTCAACATCATAACGCACGTCCTAGTTCACCTATGCGAAGAGATTAACGTTTTGGGTCCTGTATTTCTACACAATATGTTCCCCTTTGAGAGGTTCATGGGAGTCTTAAAGAAATATGTTCATAACCGTGCTAGGCCAGAAGGAACCATCTCCAAGGGCCGTCAAAATGAGGAGGTCATTGAGTTGTGTATTGACTTTATTCCTGACCTTAAGCCGATTGGTGTTCCTGAATCGCGGCATAAGGGCAGACTGGATGGAAAACGCACGCTAGGAGGGGAACAAATAATATGTATGGACGGACATTCTCTCACTGAAGCACACTACACAGTTCTACAGAATTCCGCCTTGGTGGCTCCGTATATGGATGAACACAAAAATTTGCTACGCTCCAAACACCCGGAGCGGTCTGATGACTGGATTACACGTGAACAAACCAGGAGTTTCGCCAGCTGGTTGCAGACACGTACCATGCATGACACCTCTATTGAAGATGACCTGTACTTTCTGTCCCAGTTACCATCTTCGAATATTATGACTTTCAAAGGGTACGAGATAAATGGTAATACATTTTACACGATCGCCCAAGATAAGAAGAGCACCAACCAAAACAGTGGTGTCCGCTTTGATGCAGAAACCAAGACGGGAAAGGAAACATATTATGGTTATATACAGGACATATGGGAACTTGACTATCGACGTGGTTTGAAGATCCCTTTGTTTCGGTGCAAATGGGTCAATATGACACGAGGCGGGGTAACGGAAGACCCGCAGTACGGAATGACAACAGTGGATCTCAACAATCTTGCGTATGCAGACGAACCATTCGTCCTAGCCAATGATGTGGCACAGGTTTTCTATGTGAAGGACATGTCTACCAAGCCAAGAAAAATAAAAGATAAGGAAGCGAATGCATCGTACGATGAGCCAAAGCGGCACATAGTTCTTTCTAGGAAGAGAAACATCGTGAGAGTGGATGACAAGACAGACAAGTCAGAAGATTATGAAAAGTTTGATGAAATTGCTCCATTCACAGTGAATATTGACCCGAGCATCCCGTTAAATGATGAAGATTTTCCATGGTTACGGCGCAAAGGGACACACGCGAAGAAAAAGTTTCACACCCAAAGATCTGGGATGTGATCGGCTTCACTATCATCACTTTCTTATGTGTTTCACATCCAGGAGGGAATCTCTGTAATAGTTAGGGTAGTTAATTATGTGTGTTGGCATTTGAAACGCGAAGAAATTTTATGTGCAAACAAATTCTTCCATGCCTTTACTGATTTCTAAAGTTAAGTTATTCACAAACTAGTGATTCACACTAATTTCAAATAATTCAAAATTTAAACTATTGAAATTTGAAAACTACGGGCACTAACAGAAAGTTTGTAATTGTTTGTACCTAAAGCAAAAATATTCACAAAGAAACTCTAAATACACAAAAAAAGCAACTCAAAAATAAATAAAGCAAAAAAAATAAAAATAAAAGCCCGCCTACTAGGCCAAAGCGGCAGGCATACGACTAGAAACCCAACCTGTTGTTGGGCCAGGATGCAGGCCCGCAAAGGCCCGGTAGGCCAACAGGGTAGCACAGAACATGTAGGCCTAGTAGGCCTGCTTTGGAGAGGAGCTCGAGAGAGCTACCGCATGGGGGTTTATAAACCAGTGCGGTCGCCCCTCGGCTAGCGAGGTGGGACTAAACTTGCCGCACCGCACCTGCGCCAGCGCACCCCCTTTAGTACCGGGTCGTGGCACCAACCGACACTAAAGGGGGGGGCTTTAGTACCGGTTGGAGCCACCAACAGGCCTTTAGTACCGGTTGGTGGCTCCAACCGGTACTAAAGGCCCCTCCTATATAAACAACACTTACGAAAATTTCAGTTTCTCATCTGCTTCTCCTTCTCTGCACCGTCGCCCGCCGCGCCCCCCGTACGTCTCCATCCCTTGTCGCCGCCCCCGTCGCCACCCCGTCCCCGTCGTCTCCGCCCCATCGTCCCTGTCCCCGTCGTCCCCGTCGTCACCGCTGCCCCGTCCTGGCCCGTCCCGCGTCGTCCCCGTCCCCATCGTCGCCGCCCCGTACGTCCCCGTCATCGTCGCCGCCCCGGCCCGTACGTCCCCGTCCCCGTCATCGCCGCCCTGTCCCTGTCCCCGTCGTCGTCATCCCCGTCGTCGCCGCGCCCATCGCCATCCCCGTCGCCGCCCCCCGTCGCCTCTCGCCTCGCCGGTGAGCGCACACACACACACATACATTTTTGTTTTTTAGTTATACAAATAGTTAGAAATTTTTCTGTTTTTTAGAAATTGTTAGAAATTTTTCTGTTTTTTAGAAATAGTTAGAATTGTTAGAATAGTTAGAAATGTTAGAATAGTTAGAAATGTTAGAATTGTTAGAAATTTTTCTGTTTTTTAGTTATAGAAATAGTTATAAAAAAGTTAGAATTGTTAGAAATTTTTCTGTTTTTTAGAAATTGTTAGAAATATTTCTGTTTTTTAGAAATAGTTAGAAATGTTAGAATTGTTAGAATAGTTAGAAATGTTAGAATTGTTAGAAATTTTTCTGTTTTTTAGTTATAGAAATAGTTATAAAAAAGTTAGAATTGTTAGAAATTTTTCTGTTTTTTAGAAATAGTTAGAAATGTTAGAATTGTTAGAATAGTTAGAAATGTTAGAATTGTTAGAAATTTTTCTGTTTTTTAGTTATAGAAATAGTTATAAAAAAGTTAGAATTGTTAGAAATTTTTCTGTTTTTTAGTTATAGAAATAGTTATAAAAAAGTTAGAAATTTTTCTTTTTTTTAGTTCTAGAAATATTAGAAATGTTATAGAAATGTTAGTTATATAGAAATGTTAGAAATTTTAGTTATCAAAATCCAATCATTAAAAAAATGTTACTTTTTGCGGGCATATAGCTAGTATTTGTTCTCGACGATGCCTGGCCCACATCCTCGCCGTCGACCCGTCCGCGACGACGTCCGACTGACCCATGTCCGGGACTGGGCTCCGCCGGGCTGGCACTGGGAGGTGCTGCCTGGAGGGGCGCGCCGCTTGATGAGGAACCCGGCCCCGGGTCCCGTCGTCGACCCTGATCTCATTTGGTGGCGTTCGCGTGGGCCAGTTTCAGTGCGGAGGGAGCCGGCTCTGCCGGAGGTGGTACGTCGCCGTGTCAGGGAGGAGGACGAGCACGTCCATCGCTACATGGTTGTGTTAGAGGGCGGCAGGTTCTCCAATACCTGGCAGTTTCTTCAGGGATCTCACTTCAGCTATGATCCTGTGAGGGTTCCTTCTCTTTGGGTGTCCACCGCCCGCGCCGCAGGAACCGCGAGTGTCCTAGATTCTTCTGTAGTATACGATCTTTATTAGCTACCTAGCCAGTGATGTACTCGATATATAATATTCAAGACGATGTATTCGAGATTATATATTATTCGAGACGATGTATTCGAGATTATATCTATTATTCGAGACGATGTATTCAAGATTATATCTATTATTCGAGACGATGTATTTGAGATTATATCTATTATTCGAGACGATGTATTCGAGATTATATCTATTATTCGAGACGATGTAATTTGAATACTAAATTGTTTTATATTTCTTTTGGCATAGTTAAATAAAAGCTATGGCGGACAATACCAACAGAGAGGGAGAACAGACCATGTTCGATATAATACGCGGGCCAGATGATGATCAGAATGAAGAAGATTATGACGGCTCCGAATTTCTAAACAACACCGGAGAGGGTGATATGATATTCGATCGCGACGACCGAATTGATGAAGTCATGAACTACGATTATGACAACACCGGAGAGGTATATATATTTATATAAGCAGGCATCTGGTGATCATCACATGTTTTAAATGAGTTGAAGATATATTAACGAATCGATCTTTCTTCTTTCAGCCATCCGGATCGAGCAAATCTTCAGGCAACAGGACGAAACGAGGCCCGAACAAAAAGTTGAAGGAGGGCGTAAAGTATAATATTGAGGCAATCAAACCTAATGGCGAACCATTAGAGCCTAAGAAGATTGCGGTCAAGTTCGTTCGTCAGTGTGCAGTTCTTGTGAAGGACCAACTCCCGATCTCCCTTCAAGAATGGAGAAAGCCAGCAAAGCCACGTCCAGATCTTACTGTTGTCGACGATAGACAAAAAAGTCTGCTTTGGGATACTGTCATGGAACATTTCACCCTACCAGATCATTTCACAGAAGCGGATGTGCAGAAAGTCAAGGACGCTGCTCTTAGGAAGATGGCGGTTGCATTCAAGAACCACAAGAATCGTGAATGGGACAAGTACGTCAAGGGAGGAAGGAAGACTCCAGTATTCGAGGGAACACTAGAGAATCAAAGTGCTCATTGGGACGATTTCGTGAAATTCAAGGATTCAGAATTATCTAAGGAACGGTCAAGAATAAACAAGGCCAATGCTGCAAAAAATGATAAGTTCCATAAGCTGGGGCCAGGTGGCTATGCGGTGGGAATGCCTAAGTGGGATAAGTCTGAGAAAGAGATGCTGGATGCAAGTGTCACTCCAGAAACATTGAGCTGCCCCCCCCCCCCAGGTGTAGAACTTGGTTCTATGCGCATGGGGGGGAGTTGGACCCGAAGACAGGCAAAGTTTCCAAGAAGGCATGTCTGGACGGAGCCGAAGATAAGCTACTTGTTGCAATAGAAGAGGCTCGATCCGGGTTGTTCGAGCCCAACAGAGAGAACGACGAGCTTACGCGTGCCCTGGGAAATCCTGAACACCCGGGAAGAACACGAGGCATGGGCGCTATTTCGTGGTATGAGGGGTTTTCGGACTGGAACACCGACTATAGAACATGTGCGAGAAAGAAGATTGCGGAGGAGAAGAAGAGGAAGATGGAGGAGGAGCAGAGGAAGCTCGACTATGAATGCCTTCAAGGCCTAGAATCAGCACACGCGGACTTGGCAATCAAATTCCAGCGGCAGCAGGAGCAAATCGACTCACTTAGCCAGCAAAGGGGGTCTCAGCAGCTGCAGCAGCTAGCAGATGATCCAGGATTGGATACCACCGCCCCATCCATGCCGAGAAGCAGCGTAGGTTCCGCCCCGTTTGACGCAATGCTGGATAGATACCCCATGGATGATATCGTGGAGAACACTAACTGCGAGCTACACTTCAAAATTAAGAACATATCCTTGAAGGTGGCGGACGGCATTGCTTATACAAATTCCCCCGATGCAACCTTCCATTGCAACCCGATTCTAGCAGGCTATGCTCGTGTCGTGGTTGATGAGGTGGTGGACCAATATTCGGGGCTAGAGCTTGACATTCCTGGAGATGACGAGGAGCACACACTCGGAGATGCCAAACATCGTATCATCCTATGGAGAAAGGATTGCATCATCTTTCGAAGGCCACCGACATCGCGTCATCCGACTCCTCGTCGAAGTCCGCCACCGAGTCAGCAGACTCCTGCTCCTCCAAGTCCACCAACGCGTGAGGCCACTCCTCCTCCTCCAAGTCCGGCAAAGTGTCAGGCCACTCCTCCTCCAAGTCCGACACAGCGTCAGACGTCCACTCCTCCTCCAAGTCCGGCACAACCTCAGGCCACTGCAAGTCCGGCACAGCTTCGGGCCACTCCTCCTCATCCAACTCAGCCCCGTCAGCCGTCTCCGCCGCCTCAGCAATCGCAGAAGAGACACCCCGCAGCTATGGTGCGTAGCGGTACGAGTCGAGGTCATAGTATAGGAAGTACAGGCGGAGGCAAGCGATATAAATATGGTCCAAACCTCACTAGTCCTCTTCCTGAGAGGGATTACGACAGGACCGAGGAGCAAACCAATGCCATAGTGCGGGCAGAAGTCGACGCCCATTTTGGACCGAAACCGCCACCGCCGCCAAGGGAGAAAGTGCCTGTGGAAGTAGTTGACCAGTTCATTCGTATGGCTCAACCACCAACTCCTAAGCCTGTTGACACGGACTATGAGCGCCACATCAGGAAGTTACATCGACAACGTCTACAGAAGAAGGCGAGCTTGAGCTCGAGCAAACAACAAGCAGCTGTCAAAAAATGCGGGAAAACCGTTGCCCAGCTGGGAGAACAGGCGGCGCAATCGATCCCCCCGCTTGTTGTGCCGCCAACAACACGTGACAGTACGCGCGCCCAATATTATTGTGGCCAAACAGTTTACGTTCCCGAGGTGGGCGATGTGATAATAACCCAGGAGCATATAATGCAGGCTGAAACTCTCAAAATCACTGTTGGACAACTCCTTGAGATCGAGGACATGCCTGTGCTTATAGAGGAGGAAATAAAACGGAAATATGCCCGGGGCCAACCTTTGGTCAAGCCAGAAGAGGTCAAGAAGCTCCCAACAAGAATGTATGAATTGCATCAATGGTACATGGACATTACCAAGAGATCCGATCGAGAGTCCCTCATGGTTCAAGTCAAGAAGGATCATTACTACCATGAGAAACCTGTGACCATTGAGTATTCTGAACTGTTTCAGTTATACAATCAAGACGCACTCGACAAATCTATCGTCAGTTGCTATTGTCTATAAGTGATTTCTTTCTGTAATTTAAGTCTCAAGCTAGCTGTAGTGATCCTGTTGATCAATCATTACCTGTAATTATCCTCACTATATTCTTTTCTGTGGTATTATGCAGGATGAAGATGTATGAAATGAGAAAAGGTGGACGCTATGGCATTGGGTTCATTGACCCAAACACCGTTAATGAATACACATGGACAATAAACAAGCATCATGAAAAGCAAGTAGAGTACAGCATGCTAGAGTTCTTGAAGCGCCTCAAATACAATGAAGATATACTACTTCCTTACAGCTTCCAGTGAGTCACACTTTCTTGTACTACAAATTCTCTGTTTTTGCCTACTAGCTAGCTACATGTTTTTGCTTACATATGCCCGCTTAATTAAGACATGCAAACGTGTGTGCATGCAGATTTCACTGGATCTTGTGTATCATTAAAGTTGACGCTGGAATAGTTCAAATACTGGACTCACTACTCAAAGCAAATAGTGACTATAACATCTTGTTTGGGATAGTCAACAGGTAATTTCAATCATTATTAACTATATATCTCGGCCTATTTAGTTCGTCATTTCATGATATGAACTATTTAATAACCCCTTTATTCATTTTCTTTGTCGGCGGGCAGGGCTTGGGCAAGGTTCATCAGTGTCACGGAAGGCGAATGGAAAGGACAGCTGAAATGGTTTCGACCCAAGGTAAGTAATTAAGTAGTACTAGCTAGCTAGCTAGCTGCCATCTCTTTAATCATCATGCTTGATTAATTATTATCTGATCAAATTAAATTCCATTCTCGTAATAAAGGCCCTGAAGCAGGCGCAAGGGACTAATCTGTGTGCATTCTGCGTTTGCGAGAACATTCGCATGATGGCGTCCGAAAGGAGCAGATCTCAAAGACAGGAATGGGTACGCTTGTCAGAATACTATTCACAATTTTTACACCATTATCGATATCTAGTCACACAACTAATACACATGCATATTGATCTCCTTCTTAACAGTTCAAAGAGGTGCGGGACAAGCTCCTAGAAATGGAGCGCGTAGAAGCACTTCAAGAGGAAATAGCGGGATTTTTGCTTGACCAGGTCATAAATCCAAAGGGAGAATACTATTACCTGCTACCGCCCCCATCGACTAGGTCATGAACCACTTCCAATTGTCATCGTGCTCCGAAGGCACCAATTAGGCTAATGCCACTGGCTCCAAAGGCAACATGCATATGTAGGAGAAATTGTATATAGCTATACATGTGTGTATGTGTGAATTAATATGGTGGTTTGTGAGACATTGATGATATATATATGATTGGTTCTACTAGAAATTCTGTTTATATATATATATATATATGTGCATAACGTGTACAATGTGTAGTATCGTAAAATACCAGCAAACGAAAAAGAATTAAAATGGAAAACACAAAATTAAATGAAAAATAAATCATAAAACCAAAAACCCCCCAAACATTTTAGTACCGGTTTGTGTTACCAACCGGTACTAAAGGGCTCCCGGCCCCCGGAGCTGGCTCGTGCCACGTGCCTGCCCTTTAGCACCGGTTCATGCTGAACTGGTACTAAAGGGGGGGTCCTTTAGTGACCACACTTTAGTGCCGGTTATGGAACCGGCACTAAAGGGCCTTACGAACCGGTGCTATTGCCCGGTTCTGCACTAGTGGTTGAAGTGGGAGCTAGCCTTGGACTTTGTTCATGCTCACGAAAACTTTGTGAATCTTGATTACAGAAACTTTTCAACAGAAATAATTATCCCCTTGTACAATTCCTTTGTAAAATAAAAATAATGTGCCAAGGTTTGCCTTTAGGATGTTTTAGATTACTTGTTGGTTTGTGCGGTGCAGGATAGAAACTTTGGTTGTAGTGCACGATTTACATTTTTTACTGGAATGTCAAACGGTTCTGAAACTTTTTGCACTGTATTTCTATAAAAAAAATTTATTTTTCCTAATTTTGGTAGAATTTTTTGAGTACCAGAAGTATGGTGAATGTTCAGATCATTACAGACTGTTCTGTTTTAGACAGATTCTGTTTTTGATGCATAGTTAGCTTATTTTGATGAAACTATCGATCTATATCAGTGGATTAAGCCATGGAAAAGTTATATTACAGTAGCTACAATGAAAAAACAAAATATGAATTTGTTTGCAAGAGTACTTAGAGTAGTGATTTGCTTTATTATACTAACGGATCTTACCGAGTTTTCTGTTGAAGTTTTGTGTGGATGAAGTGTTCGATGATCGAGAAGGTCTCGATGTGAGAAGAAGGAAGAGAGGCAAGAGCTCAAGCTTGAGGATGCCCGAGGCACCCCAAGTAAATATTCAAGGAGACTTGAGCTTCTAAGCTTGGGGATGCCCCGGAAGGCATCCCCTCTTTCTTCAACAAGTATCGGTATGTTTTCGGATTCGTTTCGTTCATGCGATATGTGCAATCTTGGAGCGTATTTTGCATTTAGTTTTCATTTTTTTATGCACCATGCTGGTATGAGATAGTCCTTGGTTGATTTATAGAATGATCATTGCACTTCACTTATATCTTTTGCGTATGGCTTTATAGAATGCTTCATGTGCTTCACTTGTATCATTTGAAGTTTGGATTGCCTGTTTCTCTTTACATAGAAAAACGCCATTTGTAGAATGCTCTTTTGCTTCACTTATATTTATTAGAGCGTAGGCATATCTTTTGTAGAAAGAATTAAACTCTCTTGCTTCACTTATATCTATTTAGAGAGATGACAGGAACTGGTCATTCACATGGTTAGTCATAAAATCCTACATAAAACTTGTAGATCACTGAATATGATATGTTTGATTCCTTGCAATAGTTTTGCGATATAAAGATGGTGATATTAGAGTCATGCTAGTGGGTAGTTGTGGATTAGTAGAAATACTTGTGTTGAGGTTTGTGATTCCCGTAGCATGCACGTATGGTGAACCGTTATGTAACGAAGTCAGAGCATGAGGTATTTATTGATTGTCTTCCTTATGAGTGGCGGTTGGGGATGAGCGATGGTCTTTTCCTACCAATCTATCCCCCTAGGGGCATGCATAGTAGTACTTTGCTTCGAGGGCTAATAAACTTTTGCAATAAGTATATGAGTTCTTTATGACTAATGTGAGTCCATGGATTATACGCACTCTCACCCTTCCATCATTGCTAGCCTCTTCGGTACCGTGCATTGCCCTTTCTCACCTCAAGAGTCGGTGCAAACTTCGCCGGTACATCCAAACCCCGTGATATGATACGCTCTGTCACAGATAAGCATCATTATATCTTCCTCAAAACAGCCACCATACCTACCAATTATGGCATTTTCATAGCCATTCCGAGATATATTGCCATGCAACTTCCATCATCATCATATACATGACTTGAGCATTCATTGTCATATTGCCTTGCATGATCGTAAGATAGCTAGCATGATGTTTTCATGGCTTGTCCGTTTTTTGATGTCATTGCTATGCTAGATCATTGCACATCCCGGTACACCGCCGGAGGCATTCATATATAGTCATATCTTTGTTCTAGTATCGAGTTGTAATATTGAGTTATAAGTAAATAAAAGTGTGATGATCATCATTATTAGAGCATTGCCCGCCAAAAAAGAGAGGCCAAAGAAGCCTAAATAAAAAAAGGGGCCAAAGAAGCCCGCAAAAAAAAGAGAAAAAGGGGGCAATGTTACTATCCTTTTACCACACTTGTGTTTCAAAGTAGCACCATGTTCTTCATATAGAGTCTCTTGAGTTATCACTTTCATATACTAGTGGGAGTTTTCATTATAGAACTTGGCTTGTATATTCCGATGATGAGCTTCCTCAAATGCACGAGGTCTTCATGAGCAAGCAAGTTGGATGCACACCCACTTAGTTTCAGTTTGAGCTTTCATATACTTATAGCTCTAGTGCATCCGTTGCATGGCAATCCCTACCCCTCACATTGACATCAATTGATGGGAATCTCCATAGCCCGTTGATTAGCCGCGTCGATGTGAGACTTTCTCCCTTTTTGTCTTCTCCACATAACCCCCATCATCATATTCTATTCCACCCATAGTGTATCTATGGCTTGCGCTCATGTATTGCGTGAGGGTTGAAAATGCTGAAGCGCGTTAAAAAGTATGAACCAATTGCTCGGCTTGTCATCGGGGTTATGCATGATGTGAATATTTTGTGTGGTGAAGATGGAGCATAGCCAGACTATATAATTTTGTAGGGATAACTTTCTTTGGCCTTGTTATTTTGAAAAGACATGATTGCTTTATTAGTAGGCTTGAAGTATTATTGGTTTTATGTCAAATGATAGACTATTGCTTTGAATCACTCGTGTCTTAATATTCATGCCATGATTAGATTACATGATCAGGATTATGCTAGGTAGCATTCCACATCAAAAATTATCTTTTTTTATCATTTACCTACTCGAGGACGAGCAGGAATTAAGCTTGGAGATGCTGATACATCGACGTCTCCGTCGTATCTATAATTTTTTATTGTTACATGCCAATATTCTACAAGTTTCATATACTTTTGGCAACTTTTTATACTATTTTTGGGACTAGCATATTGATCCAGTGTCCAGTGCCAGTTCATGTTTGTTGCATGTTTTTTTCGCGGAATATCCATATCCAACGGAGTCCAAACGGGATAAAAATTGATGGAGATTTTTTTTGAATATACATGATTTTTGGGAAGAAAAATCCACGCGAGACGGTGCCCGAGGGAGGCACGAGGCAGGGGGCGTGCCCCTGACCCTCGTGGCCACCCCGTAAGGCGGTTGGTGCCCTTCTTTCACCGCAAGAAAGCTAATATCCGGATAAAGATCGTGTTAAAATTTCATCCCAATCAGAGTTACGGATCTCGGGGAATATAAGAAACGGTGAAAGGGCAGAATCTGAGAACGCAGAGAGAGAGAGAGAGAGAGAGAGAGAGAGAGAGAGACAGAGAGACAGATCCAATCTCGGAGGGGATCTCGCCCCTCCCACGCCATGGAGACCAAGGACCAGAGGGGAAACCCTTCTCCCATCTAGGGAGGAGGTCAAGGAAGAAGAAGAAGGAGGGAGGCTCTCTCCCCCTCGCTTCCGGTGGCGCCGGAGTGCCACCGGGGGCCATCATCATCACCGCAATCTTCACCAACAACTTCACCGCCATCATCACCAACTCTTCCCCCCTCTATGCAGCGGTGTAACCTCTCTCTTAACCGTTGTAATCTCTAATTAAACATGGTGCTTAACGCTATATATTATTTCCCAATGATGTATGGCGATCCTATGATGTTTGAGTAGATCTGTTTTGTCCTATGGGTTATTTGATGATCATGATTGGTTTGAGTTGCATGTTTTATTATTGGTGCTGTCCTATGGTGCTCTCCCTGTCACGCAAGCGTGAGGGATCCCCGCTGTAGGGCTTGCAATATGTTCATGATTTGCTTATGGTGGGTGGCGTGAGTGACAGAAGCACAAACCCGAATAAGTAAGTTGTTTGCGTATGGGATAAAGAGGACTTGATACTTTAATGCTATGGTTGGGTTTTACCTTAATGATCTTTAGTAGTTATGTATGCTTGCTAGAGTTCCAATCATAAGTGCGTATGGTCCAAGTAGAGAAAGTATGTTACCTTATGCCTCTCCCTCAAATAAAATTACAATAATGATTACCGGTCTAGTTATCGATTGCCTAGGGACAAATAACTTTCTCGTAACAAAAAGCAATTTACTAAAACTAATTTAGTTGTGTCTTTATCTAAACATCCCCTATTTTTTATTTACTTGCTCTTTATTATCTTGCAAACCTATCCAAAAACACCTACAAAGTACTTCTAGTTTCATACTTGTTCTAGGTAAAGCGAACGTCAAGCGTGCGTAGAGTTGTATCGGTGGTCGATAGAACTTGAGGGAATATTTGTTCTACCTTTAGCTCCTCGTTGGGTTCGACACTCTTACTTATCAAAAACTGTTGCGATCCCCTATACTTGTGGGTTATCATGCACCAATATGGAAACATTTGCTTGATGCCTCGATACTCCGCACCTGCGCTTGCCCCTTGGCACCAAATAGGAAATAGGAACACTGCGCGCGCTGGCACCCGCCTGGTCCCGATCGTCATAGCTCACGTGACGCGGACCTCTCGAGGTTTGCCTTGCCTTGATCTCTCCGCCCCCCGTGAGCCTGCCCGGCGAGGCCGCTCCTGAGGAGGTTTTGCGTCGTCCGCCTCGCGAGGCTTGGCCCCTCGCGAGGGTCTTGAATGCCTTGTCGATAAAGATGGGCCGTACGAACCTGTCAGCCCAGCCACGCAGTAGGCCACAGGCACGCAAGTCTGGGGACCCCCGTTCCCAGGACGCCGACAGCTGCAATTTTGCCGTTGATCAGCGGAAGAACCTACATCATTCCAACTTGTTGCACGTTCACTCAGCTATTGATCTGCATCATTACAAATTATCATGATACATGTCCACTCAGCTGATTTGTATTGCTTGTACTGATAAAGTGTATGGCATGTCTACAAATAGAATACCTTGCCCTAATCAAACACATTGTCCTTATATGTCAGTAATGGAAAATACGACTGCATCAGACATGGAACATTAGTTGTATTGCACCCTTGTTTCTTATATGTAAGTAATCGAAAATATGATGGCTCCGTGTCTTTCACCCGTACATCAGACATCATAGACACCAATATATGTGACTTGCACACGAGTCATCTTGTTGCTCTATGAGCAGTTGTTGTTATATCTTAAACTTGTTGCTCCATACAATAGTTCTTCCCTCTACTTGAATGTCATGCACGCTCCACCGTCCATTAATTAAGAAGTTTGCATTACCCACACCCTAAAAAAGTAGGTTACTGCTCTCTTGGGGAAAAAATCCTATTTTTTGGCCTCCGTGGCCACCTAAAGTAGAGCTTCATTCTTGATGTTGGCAAGAAGAACCGTTGGCGGGGCGCTCTTGTTTTGGGAGATTCGCGCATTTCTTTCATTCCAAATAGTCCAAGAGAGAAAGGGAGGCCATCGCTTTTCAGTTGGGGATGGCTGTGTCGGATAGGTGATCCACCATTCTTTGATGGAGAGCATCTGAAGTGACAAGAGGAGGTGTCAATTCTTGTAAGTTGTAGCCAATCGTTGATCATGCTCCATAGCCTAATGGAGAACCGACATGGTTTCTTGTTCGCGCTTGCAGAAGGGGTAAAGGCCACAAGTTTGGCTAATCTATCAGGAGTACAAGCCTATTTTGGATAGTAAATCATGCAAAGAATTTCACCTTCGGGGCGCCTATGCTTTCCATACCGTGTGCTCCATGGGAGAGTGAAATATTCCAAAGAATTGTGTTGTGTAAGCGGGTTTGGCGGAGCATTCTCGCATTCGGTGAGCTTTCCACAATGACGTCCTTGGCATCAAGGTTGAAGCCATGAATGGTTGTCCAAAGCACAATGAACTGGTGAATATGGGCCATGGAGAAGCCTGGAGTGATCGTGATCTTGGAAACCCAAGCGTCATCCTTCAATGCCTCGCGGACCTTCGGTTGTTTTAGTAAGTTAGTTATATGTTCTTTTAGTAACTGCAATCTAACTGTTTAGTAAATAGAAGATTGAGCTTGTTTAGCAAAACATGGCACTAGTAAATGCTAATGCTTTCGGTTGACTCATCTTACGAAATATATACATGTTTATATTTCGTTGCATCCATCTTGATTCGTAAAATGGGTTATTACTAAATGCAAGTGCCTTCAATTGACCTATCTTACAAAATATATGCATGTTGCTCTGTTGCCGCCTTCAGCTTGATGTCAAGGGCGCAACAGTCTGAAGAGAGTGTTGAACTGTTGATCAATAGCCAATGCCATTACACTGGTTTTTATTCCGATAATGGTTTATAGACTCTTGACTTTGAGAACTGTCTTTGCACAATAGAGTTAAGCCTGCAGTAACTATATCATGGATCAGTCCAAGCCACTTTCTTCCGTGTCGGTTGTGGTAATGGGTAGTGAAGGCCCTGCCTCTCCCACCCTAGTTGTGTTGCTTGATTCTCGTGATTGTGATGGTGGAAGATGCCAATAGATGAAGAAGATGTTATCTTGATCAGCCAAGGCATGTTGTTTCTGTTGAAGTGCAAATAGTGAGAGACGATTCTAAAGAATTGGAGAAACCCTGAAAAAGTTGTCATGGAAGCATACTCGGAGTCTGGTGATGTTTATGTGCAAGCTCATGTCATGGTTAGGCCTAAGTTTTGTGCCATTAGCATAAATGTGAGCTTGATGGCTCTAAGGTAAGATTACCACAGCTTGGTCAGCTATTGTTAGCAGTCCTAGCACCAAAATGGTTATTTTGTGAGAGGGATATGATTGATGGTGCTGAGGCTTGAATGTTGTGAAGTATGATGCTTTGCCCAAGTATATCTATCTATTTCTATTTTACCAGTAGGTGATTTTCCCCCCTCAAGTTTTTGTGTTGTCTGAGCCGTAGGGAAGCAGGACTCCTCCATCTTCCCTTTCCTATCTAGTTACTACAAAAACAAAATAGAACCAAGCATACATGTTCTTCTAGTCTCTGGACCTCTTGCTTCCAAAATCAACTTATCCCTGAAACTCTCAAAGTTTTGTGGGGACAAGGAACTTGAAAAGTTTAGATATGGCATGCAGATCATAAGAGGAACGAATAGAGCAGCATGATAAACTAACCAAAGAGTCATCATCCGCATCCAATTACCCAACAGAAAATACTGTACTGTCACCCAGCCTGTGGAAATATAAGCTTCATTCCTATCTTCGATGCAACACGTACTCAAACAAGGGAAAAGTTAATTCTCCAAGCTTAGCAGATCATATCTAGACTGACTATTACTACATCAACATCACATACACTTATCCGTGTGATTACAGGTCTCACCACCATTTCAGAACGCCAAGTTGGAAGAGCTTTGGCTCATCCCTTTAATCCCTTTAAAGGAAGAGCTTTGGCTCATCCCTCTAATCCCAAGAAATATACATCATACAGGCTTGATAGCAGTATCATGGTCACAACAAGTCACAGGAGCAGAGGCGCCACACGCGCGCCGTTGCTCCTTCCATGTGCCAACTGCACAGATCATGCCTCCTCTATACAACAGGAGACTACAGACAGGTGTGGAGGGGAGTCAGAAAGAGAGCACCCGATAAGCACCATGTCGACCAACAACCTTAAGCAGCACCAATCGCTCGGACACAATGCAAGAACTCGGCCGGCACGCTTGCTGCACTGGCTTCTTCTGCTCGCGCGTCTAGAGAAACGTGTGTGCAGACTCTATGATGTCAGTACCAAAGAGATCTGGTCAGTTCTCCACACGTTGTACTTGTCGTAACTCCGCTTGATGCTCTGCGAATCTTCTTCGGCTACAAGAGAAACGCTTACAGGTCAGGTTACTTAAAGACAACTTGCAAGCCATAGGCGTGGACGCGTGGTTATTCATTTCAGGATGGAAACGCCTACCTAAACCGCACCCTTTTCAGCTCTTTGGTTCCATCATGGAGAGAAACCAGTGTCAACTACACCCCAGGTTCAAACTGTTCCATCCACTCTGACTCAACCTGATTACTGGGTGAACCAGAGTCCCTCGCGTTCCAGCCTTGCAGGTTTATCTGGAACCTTTCCGTTTCCCGCCGGTCAAAATCTTCTGACCTTGGACGATACCCCGCTATCCCATCCCACCGTTCGTCCTCTGGTGTGTGGCTGGAAAATCTCTGCTTTTGTTGAAGTTTTCAAACATGTTCTCGTGGGTTTACCTATTTGATGGGCTTGAGGAGGGACCGGTAAATGTGGTTACCACGGTACTACCATAACCAAGGAGTCCTGCATTGTGGGTTCCATCTCCCCAGGTGTAAAGATCACCTGTTGCTGTAACAGCACAAGTATGGAATTCACCACAAGCCATTATTTCAACATTGCAGGTTGACAATGACTCGAGTAGATGTGGTTGAAAAATGCTTGTGCCAGCCCCATGACCAAGCCGCCCACTGCATTCTTCTCCCCATGTAAATACCTCTTCTGCCTTGTAATAAGTGCAGCATGCTTCACACCACAGGCCAGATAACTGACATCAAGCATTACATTTGACTCTAGAAGAGTGCACCATATTGTTCAGAATATATTGACATCAGCAAAAAGACTTCGAAAGTAAAATATGACCATATTGTTCAGAATATCTTACAGATCTTAGTCCTGACAGAACACTGGACACAGAAGCTAGTTTTAAACTTTTCTCTCGGTTGCTTGAGACCGAAACAAGAGTTGATTCATCCTGTGGAGCATATAGAAGGAACCATTTAAGTACATATAATAACAGTGCATAGAACTCACGTTTTTCAGTACTTGTACAAATTCATCCATTAGAAATTCAAAAACTCAAACTCATTCGAAAACTACATTTTGCTAAAAAAAACTCATTTGAAAACTATGTTCAGGTGGTACGCCATGTTACGTCCTCTGCTCGGCGCTACTACTAAGTTTTGTTTGCCCATTTTCCGGATCAGTTCGTAAATTTCCACACTATCCATAGGCATTTTACTCCTCTAACCGGGACCTAACCGATGCTCAATAGACCATAGTGGAATAAAAAAATTACTCGGCCGCCGCAAATCTCCCTATATTTACTCCACCGCTCGACGGCCGAGTAAAAAATCGCTCCCTCTCTTCCCCTCCTCTGTGTCCTCTTCTCTCCCCCCACTAGTGCAGAACCGGGCAATAGCACCGGTTCGTAAGGCCCTTTAGTGCCGGTTCGGTAACCGGCACTAAAGTGTGGGCACTAAGGGCCCCCCCCCTTTAGTACCGGTTCAGCACGAACCGGTGCTAAAGGGCAACCACGTGGCACGAGGCGTGCCGTGGTCTGAGGGACCTTTAGTCCCAGTTTTGTTTTTGATTTTTTTTTAAATAAAGCAACTGGGCCGGCACGGCCTGTATACGACTAGAAACCCAACATCTAGTTAGGCCAGGATGCAGGCCCGGACGGCCCAGTAAGCCCCACAGGGCAGAAGACTTGCAATAGGCCCACAAAGGCCTGCTTGGAGAGGAGCTCGACACGATAGCCGCGGCGGGGCTTATAAACCGGTGCGAGCTCCTCTCAACTAGCGAGGTGGGACTAAACATTGTGCACTGCGGGTGGCAGCGCATCACCTTTAATACCGCTTGGTGGCTCCAACCGGTACTAAAGGGAGGGGGGAGGTCTTTAATACTGGTTGGAGCCACCAACCCGTACTAAAGGCCACCACCTTTAGTACCGGTTGGTGGCTCCAACCGGTATTAAAGGGGGAGGGTCTTTAGTACTGGTTGGAGCCACCAACCCATACTAAAGGCCACCACCTCTTTAGTACCGGTTCGTGGCACGAACCGCTATTAAAGGTTCGCCACGAACCGGTACTAATGAGCGTCTCTCGCCTAGCCGTTGGAACCGGCACTATTGGTCACATTAGTGCCAGCTTAAATACAAACCGGGACTAATGAGCTAAACATTTGACTCTTTTTCTACTAGTGCCCTCGCCCCGTCGCCGGTGCGTCCCCCACCCTTCCCCGTCGCCCCTTCTCCTCCCAATGGTTGGATGCGGTGGCCGGAAGTCCCCGCTGCCGATCCGCAGCATGAACCGCGCCGCCACGCCCGCGGGTCATCGTCTAGCGGCGCATCCTCGAGCCACCGCCACTCGCCTGATCCTCCTGCCCCCACCCGATTCGCCGACTCCCAGAGCTCCCCCCGCCGCGGCTGCCGCAAAGGACCTACCTCTGCGTCCGGCAGCACTCGTGGGGGACATGGGTGGCGGAGATCACCGACCGGGAGACCACAAGGAAGTGGGTCGGGTTGTTCCACATGGCGGAGCTCGCGGCAATGGAGTATGACCGGTGGCAAGTCCGCTTCCACGGCCGCAATACGAGGCTGAACTTCACGTTCAGGACAGCGTCGATCCACCTCGTCCCGACGGAGCCGGGTGTGGTGAGCGCGGCGATGGCAAGGGAGTGCCTCGGGGCGGAGGCCGCCGACAAGGCGTACATGGAGGGCCGCCACCACCAGCACCCAGAGCTCGTGGAGGCGGAGCGGGCAATATTCACCGACAATGCCAGGGATGTCATCGTCATCTCCCCTGACAAGGTACAAGGCGGCGAGGAGGGCAGCGAGTAGGAGGAGTTCGACGTCGAGGAGTGGCAGAGCATCTTTCCCAACTGTGACGGTGACGGAACCGGCCCGGATCCATGTCTCACCGAGGGTGGCCTGTCGAGGAATGATTGGCTCGACCTCCACTACGGCTGATGAAGATGGGTAGTTTTTAGTGTAGTTTTAAGTTTAGTATAGTTTAAGTTTAAATTTATGTTCAATGTTCGGTTGTCAAGACTATCTATGTTGAACTTATGTTTAAATGCACGCAAATTTTGATTGAAATTGGGTTGAATTTATGCAAATTTACATTTTACTCCGCTAAATTTAGGGGATCTGTTAGAACCGACCAAAACTTTTAGGGGATCGGTCAGAAATGCCCTTATAGCAGTAACAATTCAAATGAGCTGTAATTCGCTACCATATGAAATTAAAACAGATCATTCCAAACTGTTATAATGGCATACCAGAAATTAAAACAGATCATTCCAAACTGTTATAAGAGCATACCGGATAATAGAGATCTCAATTATTCTAACTAAACTACACAAGAGTGCGTCTTCATTACAGCACATCACAAAAGAAAAAAAATTGTGGCTCCAGAGTGACAGTATTTTTTGTTGCGCTCCATGTCTCGTGTTGACATGGAGTACAACAAAAACACAAACACTTCATCCATGTCAACACAAGACTTGCATCAGTTTGTCCAACATTAAGATGGAACACTTCATAACAACCCAACTCGCCGGAATTGCAACCAAATAAAAATGATAACTATATAAATCAGCCAACATCTGGCAACGTAAACTCAAGAGGATTAGTGCAGTTGGCAACCTAAACTCAAGAGGCTTAGTGCAGCGGTTGTTCCTAAGCCTCCTAGGTTGCTTCAGAGCACCCCGTATGTCTGGACATGTCGTTCTCTTATGCCCTTACTTTCGACAAATAGTACAGAACCAATTGTGGGCAGCATGTAAGGGACAATCAAAGATCTAAACCGAAGCAAACAATGAATCACTATCATAATCGGTCCAAAAACATCTGGTAGGTAGATTGTAAAACTGCCAAGATGCAATGTGACTGATAATCTTCCAAGTTGTCAGAATTTTCGCTTCAGACATAGAGAACATAGGAGAGAAGCATTCAGTTTCATTATATGAATTCAATATAGGAAGCACAGTATAGAAGGGCAAAACATAGTGCATGAAAAGTTTCTAGGAGGCAATTATCAGGTCCCAGGAGGCCATTTGGAACCTGCCCATCAATTGGCTCAAGCTTAGAAGTTGAACGCTAAAAAAGTGCAACTCCTTATAAGGACGCACACTGCCAATCATGGTCAATTTCCACAAATGCACCAGCTACTATTCCATACATAAAGAAAATTGCAAAATAATAATTTATAAGCAGTCCGCAAAAGAGTAAACTTTGGCTCACGGATCCATAGGAGAAGTGTAGAACACAAGTAGCTACCTCCAACTGAAACCAATGCTAACAGTGGTTCTTATTTCTTACCAATGATGAGATGAGGCAAAGCTTTTGCCTCCGTTTCGAGAAAAAGAAAACAATGCATGGTGCACATCGCAGACACCAAATACGACCTACCTTAGTATCATTATCATGCATGACGCCGTAAAAGACAATGGATAATTGAACTCAACATTTATGTTCCTTTTATGTTGTAGAAGCTTACATGGAACAAAGGAAACAACATAAAACTAAACAGTAGCTAACTAGTGCAACTTAAATGAACAGAATAGTTAAAACAACATAGCTTATAGCTTAACAATTTGTAGTCGATAGACACACAAAGCTTGGTACTTGAACAAACAAACAACCACCTACTGAAAAACATAATAACTGGGCAAAGGGTAAAATACCATACTTCATAGAATTCTTCTCTGATAATGTTCTGCAGCATAGCTGAGCACCAAGTTATCATAAGTTAAACAAGACTGATCAGTAGTTCAGGAGCAAGTTGACATGCCTGCATACTGTGTACAACTGATGCCATGTCACTGGTGAAAATTGAGCGCACAGACCATATTTCTGCCAACTGGCAGAGATTTTAAGCAAGACAAAAAGAAAACTGAGCATTTCTCTGCAGCTCAAGTCCCTAGCAAACCACATCCATTTGATTCTAGTTGCAACAGAATGAAAGCAAATATTATTCTAGAGAGATAAACATGCATATATTAACAAAACATGTATGCATAGTGTGGCTGCTTAAGGTCAGGCAAGGAATACTTCCTACAGCATGACTTGCAAATTATTATAGCAGTATTTTAAGTAGAAATACACCATCTAGACTTGACTTATAAAACAGAGTAGATACACAGAGTCAAACATCTTACATAGCAGATCGATACAGCAATAGGTTCACATCTTACATAGCTGATAAAATACTTGAGCACCATCGAACATATCCCTCTCATAGAATAACCTTTTTGGTGAAAGCACTGCTAATAATAGGTGACCAAGCAATGGTTATCTTCACCTTAGAGCCGTTGAGGTCACATTTATGTTTACTTATGCCGCAGTATTGAGGCCTGACCATGACAGCAGCTTGCACAGAACCACCAGGAGAGTAGGCTTCTACGACAACTTTCAGGGTTTCTTCCAATTCTTCAGAATCTTCACTCACTGTCCGTAATTCGAGAGAAACAACATGCCTTGACAGATCGAGGTAACCATCTTCTTCGCCTATTGCCATCTTCCCACCAGCACAATCACGAGAATCAAGCAACACAACTTGGGTGGGAGCGGCAGGGCCTTCACTACCCCTTACCACATCTTCCTGAGGTGGTGAGGAGCAAGCAACTCTGCCTCCATAACTGAAAGGGCTTTGACTGCCTTTAACAATGCCGACACGCAAGAAAGTGGCTTGTACTGCTCCACGATACAGTTTCTGCAGGCTTAACTCGGCTGTGCAAAGACAGTTGTCAAAGGTGACAGTATATAAACCATTATCGGTATGGTAACCACCGAAATGGCCTTTTCTATTGATCAGCACGCTGTCTTCAGACTCTGCGTGGCCGCCCTTGATTTTTAGTTGGACTTCAAACTCAAGAGGGGATTCGGCTGAGATTGCACGAGATGGGCCAGTCAAGCACAGAAAGGGGTCCTGCAAGGGCCATCATTACACACACTGAATGAATTGCAACAAACCGATGGATCAACAAATTAAGAGACATGCATGCAAACAAAGAGGAGATAAAAGGAAAGTTAACAGAATACAGCAGGCGCTTACTTCTTGGGTGATCTCTTGGAAGTTGTCCCTTTGCCGGTGGAAGAGAACGTTGCGCTTGCGATCCACATTGTCTCGTGCGGCGACGACGCCATACACTTTGAGAGGCCATTGCAGGAGTGGCCATTCCAGGTCCAAACTGATGTTGGCAATCTTGAAGGAGAAGATCTGCAAGGTGATCCCACGAGTAGTATAATCGGATGGCACCTGTCTGGGTGTGTAGTGTGTAAAGTGCATGGGGCTCACTAGGCCTGCACGCACAATTTTGTCAAGAAAAATTAGACTTGCTACAAGGAAGGAATCTGCATTGATAGGAATCATAGAAAGCAATTAACTAGTGTAGTAATGAACTGGTGTTGGCAAAAAAAAAGTATATCTTACTTGTGTATCCAAAGTGTCCAACTTTAGATTCAAGGCCTTGAAGGTAGGAATCAAAGACCTCCTGATAATCCTCCATCTGCTTCCTTGCCTCCGTTCTCCTCCGGGGTCGTCTTGTTCTTGATCTGCTGATTTGATTTGCCTCCGTTCATCTTGTCCTTGTGAAGCTCCTCGTCCGCAACCTCGCCATACTTGAATTCCGTCATCTCTGCATCCACATGCCCGCCTCTGTCCGCCATGGACTCAATGGAAGTTTTGTCCTCCTCCACCTCCATCCTCTCGCCGATCTTGCCGTCCCTGGCAGCCATGGCCTCACTCTGATCCTCAGCGTCAATTGAACTCCTACCCGGACCGCCCAGCTTGCGGATTTTGAACGGCGGAGGGCTCACCAGACAAGGCTTCCCCTCCACCACGTCTTCCTCGCCGCCGCAGTCCTTGTAGGAGAGGGGATGGGATTGTTGAGATTGCTATACTCGCCGCCGCCGCCGCTCTCCGCTGATGGACGAGAAGTGGCCGGACTTATTGCTACTTGTATAAGACGGGCTCGCCTCACAGTCCAACAGCCCAGCTACGTTGTTGTGTCACGTTCGTGGGCATTTTCTTCCTTTTCGCTATTTTATTCAGCTCTCCTTTTCGCTATTATAAGAAAAAAATACATGGACTACGTGTATTAATCAAAAATTGTTCGCACAACTTAAAAAACGTTCATGTGTTTTAAAACAAATCATGATTTTTAATAATCATAATAAAAATAAAAAATATTAAACTCAAAATAAATGTACATACATTTAAAGGAAATCATGATATTTTTTATAAAGTATCCGTGCAATGTAAGAATTTATTCGCGTGATTTTGTAAAAATGCCCATGACATACACAAAAAGTACTCGTAACCATTAAAATATCACGCGTTTAAAAGATGTTTGAGCATTTAAAAAAATGCTTAACACATTTTAAGAATATTTCATGAAAATTAGGATTTTATTCGCACAATTTTATAAAATTATTCATGACATACTAAAAAAATTGTGACATTCATAAAAAATGTTCTTATCCCTTAAACATTATGCCACATGTTTAAAAAACATGAAAAGGTAGAGAATTTTACTCTTTATAGGAAGATAAATAAATAAAGATTCTCCTCATATCTTCATTTTCCCTTCAAAATTTCTAACGTTTTCTGTTTTTCCATCTGGTACCATGTCACCACTTGTGCAGCTTTGAATAGGGCGAGGGATGAATCTTTGTACTATTGAAATGCAAGGGTTGAAAAGCGAGATACAACGCCCCTTGCCCATTCGTCTCGCTCGCCAGGCGAACATGCGATTAAGGTTCCCATCCTTTCGTCAGCACTGTCACTGATCTATCTCGTCTTCTGTGGCCTTAGGGCCATGAAGGCGTCGTGGATCGTGACTACTGCCGGCGAGAGGGCTCCTACTCCGTTTTAGGTGTTTCTTTAGTTGGTAGGGTGTGTGTCTTTCTCAAAAAGACAAAGCGGCGCCTCCCCGAAGATGCATGTTCTTCCCGTCTAGCCCCCGCCCCAATATTGCGTTTAGCATCATTGGAGGGCGTGTGGAGATAAGTCTCCGGCGGATCTCGCGAAATTCGGTGGGTCTTTCTCTTTGGTGGATCTTCTTAGATCCGGTCTTCGTTCGTCAGCCTTCGTGTGTCTTAAAGTTGGATCCTTTCAATCTATGATGACTTCCGACCGTCTACTACAACAAGGTTTGCCCGGCTCCGGTGACCGAGGCGATTATGGCGGCGCACCCACTACTGGAATTTCCTTATACATGTAGTGTCGGGCTCTTCGCCGAGAGCCAAACCACGGACACTCCGCAAACACATATACGCCGAGAGTAGTACTCGGCAAACACAGGTTCCCGGCAACGAGGTGATATTGCCAAGAAGAAAACACGGTGAAGAAGGCACAGCCAGCAAATGTCACAGATGCCGAGAGCACCACACGACAAAGAGATGCCGCGTGGCATGTCCGTTTGCATGTGACGGCTTCATGACTTCCTGCTGTCTTTACCGAGAGCTAAGAAGGAACGCTCGGCAAACTACCTGTCACTGAAACATTCTGACATGGCAGGTGGACCCACTTGTCACTGAAATATTTCAAATTATTCAAAACAAAAACAAATCAAGTGAATCCAAAAACGTTTCCTTTGTCGAGAGCTATACAACCCCACTCGGTATAGCACCGTTGACTGGAACGTATTGACCTGACATGTGCTCCCGCGGGTCCCACCTGACAGGGGGTGCTCTCGGAAAAGAATGGCAACACTTGAGTGCTACCTTTACCTAGAGGAGTCTGTTCTCGGAAAAGAATAGCACTGCTGGAGTGCTACTTTTGCCGAGAGACGCCCTCGGAAAAGTCTGTCCTGACGATCAGGTGATCCCTCTTCCGAGTGGCCGGTCTCGACAAAGCCTATATTTCCGAGTGTTGTTCTCGGAAATATGTCCCGTTGCTTATTTTGTCAAGTTGTTTCTTATGGAGTCCCTGCAATTGAAAACAAATACATCATTTTATGCGGTATGCCTATAACTACAGTACAGAACAACACATCTCATATCAAATTAATATGGGAGCTCCTACAAACTCAGTGAGCAATCATATACAAGTACACATAGCTAGGCTCGAGAGCTACTCTCGGTGAAGGCTCTTGAACTGGAGTAGGCTGCTATGTTAGCCGAGTTAAGCTCTCGGTAAAATGTGTCGACCTCTAGAACCTGACATCTTTACTCTCTAGAACCTGACATCTTTACTGAGAGCCGTGAAGGTCTCAGCAAACAAAATAAACTTTGTCGAGTAAGCTACCGGCAAAGCTTGGACGCGGCATAGGACATGGGGCCCGCCTATCAGGTGGTGGACACATGGCAGCTCCCTACTTGTTTGCTTTGCCGAGAATAGCTCCCGGCAAAGCACGAGTTCAGCGTAGGACATGGGACCGCCTGTTAGGTGGTGAACGCATGGCAGTTTGCTATTCATTAGCTTTGCCGAGTTTGGCTCTCAGCAAAGCATGAACTCGACGAGGCCGTGGAACCCAGCCTATCAGTTGGTGGACACATGGCAGTTTCCTATTCATTTTCTTTACCGAGCGTTGCTCTTGGCGTAGTCCGTGGGGCCCTCCTACAAGGTGGTGGACACGCAACGGTTTCCTATTCGTTTGATTTGCCGAGCACGGCTCCCGGCATACTCTGGGCTCGGCTTAGGCTGTGGGTCCGCCCTATCAAGTGATGGACACGTGGCGGCATTGTGCTTATTGTTGTTTGCCGAGAGGCTTTCCTTTGCTTTCAGCAAAGCTGTGCCACGTGGCAACCGTTGTCTCCTTTGTTGTCCGTGAATCAGCTTTATTTTGCCAAGACGCACTGATTGGCTTTCGATAAACAGTTTGTCGAGTGTATGTTGGTTCTTGGCAATGTTCTGTTTGCCTGAGAGGCTGAGAGGTGTACGCCGGGTACTCTTTGCCGAGAACAATTCTCGGCAAAGACTTTGTCAAGTGCATTTGGCCATTTGTCGAGTATTTCTGGCACTCGGCGTTACGGCGTAGGGTGTAATTCCAGTTGTACCTTCGGCCCACTCCAGTGTGTGGTCGTCAATAGATGGTCTACGTACCTGGATATAATTTTTGTTACTTTTGGTATTTTTTGTACTGCCTTGACAGTGATGAATATATCAAAATTCCGGAAAAAGTAGGGAAAATTTACACCCATTTGGTAGCAAAGTATTTTTATAGTATTCTAATAATACTATAGTTATTCATATTATTGTAGTTTTATTTACAGCAGGCTGTTTGGCTCCGTCTAAAAACTGTAGTTTTAATACTAGAGTTGCCAAACCACAATATTTTCTCTGCATAATAAAAAGAACCCCAGACCTTCTTTTTTTAAACTGAGCACGGTGAGAAAACAGGCACGTTTGCTTCCTTGTTCCCAAGTGGCACAACTCGATCCCCTCAATTCAGCTTCGCTGCATGGTGCGTCGTCGGCGCCGCCGTGGACTTTCCCGTGGTGACCCTCGACGGCCACGCTGAATATGGCCGAGTGTTACGTGCAGCCAGCAGCTTCGCTCCTGGTAGTTCAACTGTCTCCGCTTTTGGTAAGCTGGCTTTGTGCATGGCGGTTCAAGTTCATGTATGGGGCTGTTCGTTGGTTGTCCAAATGTGCAACGACTAGGGAGATTGACACGTGCATGCGTGTTTGCAACTGTGAATAGTTGCTAATTTGTAAGCAATAGCCAAACATGTTTGCAGTATTCTCAGTACTCTAGAAAACTTTTGTATGTCAAAACTGTGGTATCTTGTGCCTATAGGTTAAAATACTGTAGTTTTCAAATACTTTGGGTTTTCCAATAGAGTTACTTTGCTATCAAACAGGGCTAAGGGTCAAAATTGTCTTGTATTGTTTTTGATATAGTTTAGCATTCACTTCGCATGGTTTGTATTGAAGTTTTAGCCCAAAAAATTAAGTAGTTGAAGGGGGTGCGGTTTCTGTTATATGCGGCGACGTTGACGCCCTCCAAAAGTTGCGACCTCGCCACTTGTGCGTGTCTTTGTGTTAAGCTCGGACCCGACTTAGTGGACGTCCAGAAAAAAAGGGAGATGGACAAGAAGCTTGAAATAATATCTTAGCTCTAGCTAGGTAGCTGTGTGGCAAATTGCGAATTATATGTATGCTTTTAAGTTGACAACGCTGCATCGATCATATCTATATCTACGGTGTGGTGTGGTGTGGTGTGGAGTGACTCACTCCCAGCGATCGAGTCGACTCGTGATTCTCTCTCTCTTCACTGTCACGTTGCTACTTATACTGCCTCTCGGGTCTCAAGACATGGCTAGTTTATCAAGCTTACCATACATGCATGACTAGCTTGACTTGCAAGAGAAAACTCAAATTAATCAGTACTCCCTCCGTCTCATAATGTAAAAACGTTTTTCCACTGAAAAACGTTCTTACATTGTGGGACGGAGGGAGTAACATATGTAGAAGTTGCCTTGATGCAACAACCTGATTCTTTGTGTGCACTGCCACACTGCTAATATTGTTCTCAACTTCTCAAGATATATATGGCTAATTAATCATTCAAGATTACTTGAACAATGAAAATATGTATGCAGCTTGACTTGCATGGGAAATTCAAATTAATTAGCTTATATATATATATATATATAGCTTGCCTTTCTTGCAACAACCTTGTCACCTTCTTCCACCTCCCAATCAGGCAATCACTACTAGTAACGTTACATGGTGCAAGTAAAAATACTATAGCATGCATCGCAGAGCCGATGGAGCTAGACTGCATGCATGCAGCAGGCAGCCATGGCATGCATGCATGCAAAGACTAGTAATAGCAGGAGAGAGAGAGA
>NC_041382.1:777532870-777537427 GCF_002162155.2 Triticum dicoccoides
AGAGAGAGAGAGAGAGAGAGAGAGAGAGAGAGAGAGAGAAGCAGAGAATTAACTAGGGAAGAGACGCACGGCCGGGCATGCACATTCCATGCGCGGACGTCAGGCCATCAGCCGGCCGGGGAAGAAGGCGTTGGCACCACGTACGTAGGTAGGATCACGAGGAAAGCATGGACGAGACGACGATCGATGACGGCAACAAAAAAACCTCGTCCACCGATCGCACGTCATATGCCGCTGGCCCGGAAGAGCCGCATGAGGCCGAAGGTGAGCCCCATGGCGGCCAGCCCGCCGACGACGACCCGGGCGGAGGACCTCACCACGGGCGCCCTCCCCAGCACGGCGCCGACGACCCCGAACGCCGCCAGCGCCAGCGTCGCCACGGCCACCACCACGGCCACCCGCAGCTTGTACCCGACGATGAAGCCCGCCGCCAGCAGCGGCAGGAGGGCGCCGACGGAGAAGGCGAGGGCCGAGGCCGCCGCGGCCTGGACGGGGCTGGGCAGCGCCCTCTCCTCGTCGCCGCCGCGCTTGCCGTCGCGGTCGAGCTGCGCGATCTCCACGTCGCGCTGGGAGCAGACGGACACGAACTCCCCGATGGCCATGCTGCAGGCCCCCGCCAGCAGGCCCGCGAACCCGGAGATCACCATGGCCCGCACCTCGTGCTTCACCGCGCCCACGCCCAGCATCAGCGACGCGGTGGACACCAGCCCGTCGTTGGCGCCCAGCACCGCCGCGCGCAGCCAGTTGGCGCGGCCCGCGAAGTCCACGTCGGAGTCGGAGTCGATGCCGCCGCCGCCGCCGCGGCACATCGCGCCCGGGTTCTCGGCGTCGGCCAGCTTGGTGTCGTTCACGGCCATGGCTGGCAAGTGATCGAGAGTGAGACGGAGTTGAGATGGTTGGGGGTGGTGGCAGTGGTGGGAGGCAGGTAGCAAGCAGGCAGTAGTGTGGAGGACACACGCTCCGGTGGCGTGCTTTATAGGGGAGCTCTGGTCGATCAGGTGTGGAGGGTGTTGCGTGTGGGCATGCCGCTCTCCCCCTACCTTTTTCTCCCATTAGTGCTGAGGTTCCCAGCTTTCATGCCGCTCCGGGACTGTGTGGCTAGTGCGTACATGCCGCCATGCCATTGACACGGCCCCCTCTCTCTCTATCTTTTCCTCTCTTTTGACATCCGGTGTTGGGCGGGCGCGCGTGGCCACCACGATCGACCACACACCTAGACCTAGATTATTAACCCATCCATTCCAAATTCCATGGTGCTTGCTGAGTGTACATCGATCATACAACGACGACAGCTTAATTATTTAGGTCTTGTGGTGCAACATATGCGCTGATATGCATGGTTAGATCAACGTCCGATGATATACCAGTCTAATTTTTCAGGAGATTGGCGAGTTCACTCCGTAGTGGATCGACAAGGGAACATGTGTGCCCGTTCCATGATGCATGAACATGGCACGTCGATCAGCCTTTGGATTTTCCTTGCACATGTATCGATCAGTATTATTGCCGGCATGCATATGCGTAGGAAATCTAGCTAGGGAGCTCAGACTTTTAGAGTTCCTGTTCCTGTTACGGGGAGCTAGCTGTTTTCCTGTTTGACAAATTTGTGCCGACACAGTGGGCTGGCAGCTAGCTTTCTGGCAGTGCAAGCAGATGTATATGTCACTACTCACTGCCTGTTTTGTGTCTAGTACGTAAGTGTTCATTGAAATGGTGATGATGATCGTGAATATATTTGCAAGCAATGCGTTTGTTTCCTGAAAAGGGGGCTGAAGCACATAGAAAGAGCGTATCATCCATCCAGTACATGTCTTAACACACCAACATCAAAGTTGTTCAGCAGTTATGCATGTTGTTCAATAACTAAAATACTGGAGTACATAGACAAAAGAAAAGCTATACAATTTTAATTGCAAACAGTTGTTAGTTTTTCTATAGAAAATGGAAGCTTTCGTTACCTCGGGCCTCGACCAGGCATACAACCAAAAAGATCAATTAGTACTATATGCTATTCAAGCACAACTTAGATGTTAGTTGGTTAGGTTCGTTGCGATGGAACCGTCCTATTAGGTTCAAGTTTTTAGACTTGCCACAGGTGCTCTCGCACATTTTATGGATTTATTTTAGGTCGTCTGACGCTATTCTTTCAACGGTATGGCGTGCCCGTCAACCATGAGGCATTTGTGGCGACCTCGTCATTCTTATGTATGTCGGCTTAGTCGCTCGGAGTTGTTTATAGGGGTAGGAAGTGCATGTGTGTGTTCATAAGAATGAGTGTGTGTGCGTGTATGTGAGCGTCTACTTTTATACTATGTTTCTAAAAAAACAATTATGTGGACAAAGAAAAGCTGCAAACTTTATTTAGTTGAAAATTTCCACTTGCAGTTTTCGTTTATATGGGAGAAAAGCTACACATATAGTTGCAACCGATCGAAGTGGCTGAGTGGCATTTATTTTCATGATGGGATAGATGTTGTCGCTAGCTAGCCATGGACATGTTTTCATGTGGCCGGCTATATATAGCAAGTGTGTTTTTTCTTGTGTAAAGCGAGCTAGCCAGCCAACGTACCTGCCGTGACGTAGCTGATTCTCCTTATCATGATGGAACCGTATCATCTCAGGCTCTGAGCTGCAAATCACTTACTAAAAAACACTTTGGAGATGGAGCTGCGTGCACCACGTAACACAAGACAGAAATGAAAGGAGGAGCAACTCAACAAGCATCTCTGTCTTTCTGTGCTTGATTTGCAATGGCATTGGCATCTAGCTATAGGTAGCCGGGTAGCCATTTACTCTGTGATGTGTCTTTGCTTGTCATCAAAGAATCAAATATAATCACGAATCGATCGAAACGCCACGTTTATACCCCACATCTTGCCAGTTCAAAAAGGGCGATCATCATTTAACTAAATTATTACTCTGTTGTCTCTTTGCTTGTCAAAGAACCAAACATATCGCGAATCATGGATCGGAGCGCCATGTCTATACTCCGCATCTTGTCAGTTCAAAAATTATAGTAACCATTTAACGAAAAGTAGTACTAGAAGGCAAAACAAAACAAAAATAAATACTCCCTCCGTCCGGAAATACTTGTCCCAGAAATGAATAAAATTGATGTATTTATAACTAAAATAAGTCTAGATACAACCATTTTGAAGACAAGTATTTTCGGACAGAGGGAGTAGTACATTATCTTGGAATGCAAGGTAAATAGTAAAAAGGAGTGAGTAAAAACTAAGTGCGTGCATTGATTGGAAAGTAGATCCAGAGGAATCTAAGTGCATGCAATTTGCATGCATGCATCCCTCTCGTGGACACTGTTTTTCCTTCTTTTGTACCCACAAACAAAAAGAAGAAGAAGAAATAATAAAAGGCACAGTGCTTTGAGCAGACAGAAACTTTGAACGGAAGATGACAAGAGGGCTATCTAGTCCAGGAACAAACACACAGCATCCCGGCTCTGCAAGCAAGCAAAACAAATTTCTGATCACAGCACAACAAAAACAGGTATAGAAATTGTTCCAAAAACAGCATGACATGAATATTAAGTAAATAAAAAAACACACGACACAGGTCAACATATTAGGTACACGTACTCGATGCATGCATGGTAGCACAATTCAAGTCTGGTCGATCGAGCCAGAAAAGGGGGTAAATTATTTACAGTTGGAGTGAGTGCTGAATCGGCGTGCACCATGAGTCCATGCATGATGAACAAGAGAGAAGCTGGCATTTGCGTTTGCATTTGCATTTGGGAGAAAAATATTGGAGGGGAGTGCGGGATAAGCATGCACTCCACACGCCTCCTAATCTCTTTTTATGTTATCTCCATCGATATGATCTTGCTTTACCGAGTGGCCTCGCTTTCTTTTTCTCTTCCTGCTTTCGTCTCTCTTTCCCACTTCATGATTTGGTCGCTCCCTTTTCCTAATCTTTCGTTGCCAATGTGTGTGTGTGCCGGCTAGCTATAACATCTCATCTCTTATGCCGATCCACCATTCGCATCTGCCACTTACATTCTAAACTACGTACATGGTTTTTAAATATGTATACGACCCAACAAGCAACTTTGACTTCAAATGTTCGACGTTAGTACTACTAGTGTGTGGTTAATTACTATGATTTGAGTATATAGGACAACATATGTATCATACGTGCTAAAAATATATCAAATCATACTACTATATATCAGGGGAAAAAATCAAACAGCAATCATTTTTTCGGATTATACTCCAAGCTAGATAAGTTTGACTGCATGATTTCTGGGTTGTCGTCCATAATGTAGAAGGGATATGACTAATGAACTAACTTGGCTTTTTACCTTTAACCTTTTACACAACCACGCTTACCACTTGGCTTTTGCCCTTTAGTTACACGACTGCACTCACCTGATCACCCCTTGGCTTCTTCCAACAGCCCGTCAACTAATTTAACCAAGTGGATGATCAACTAACCAGCACTAAGTTTACCAAGTTCAACCTGCATTTGATCCCCAAGATAAAATCCCACTCTCGACCACGTGTAGCCTTGAGAAGTTAATAGTTTATCAACGGATAT
>NC_041382.1:777537875-777634231 GCF_002162155.2 Triticum dicoccoides
ATTACTACTTTTGATACCATGTGCGGTTGACTATTTAGACCTTAACTCCCGCCCACCTTTATTTACCCCTCTGCATGCATTTCGAGATTCTCACATCGAGTCGCCATTATGTTCTCTTCCATGTCAACACTCCTAAATGCTCATCGGCATCCTACTTCATACTAACTTCTTCCCGATGGTTATTCCTCCCTTCTCGTGCTTGGCATCGACACATTGCATGAAAAATTGCACTACGTTGGCAATTCACATCTAGTCGGCTTTACCTCTAAGCCTAGAGAGCACTGGTTCTACTCCAAACAACCTTGCTATGAACCCTAACCCCTTAACCTCCCAGTGATGTCACTAATCTCAATGTCCAACGCCCATATCCCTTGCTTGCTTTCCAAAGATCCATTGACTGAGAACATGGTGCATACAGGTTAGAGATGATGCCTATAGCTCGGGATGGTGAGGGGGTCCTTTCTTATGTCTAGCTATAAGATCTGATCTCATGGTCCAACTTACACCTAGTGTACCATAAATGTTTCCTCGAATCCTACTTACAAGTGTCTTGACCATTCTTTTGCCAATATAGAGTGGTGCAATGTCTTTCCTAATACTTTAGTGTTGATTTACATACCATTCTTAGTGATCATGTACCAATTACGTCTATCACTCAACTTGCCATGGTTAATTCTGAAAGGACCTTCAAATTTGAGACGAGTTGCTGGTAGAAAAAATGACTTCCAAAAGGTGTCCAATTTGCTTGATGTAGCTCTTGTAATAAACTATTCCATGTTAGAGCTACTAACCTTGTAGGTTCCTTGAATAAATGGAGCAAATCCAGAATATTCTTTGCAATTGTAACTTGAGTTCTATCCATGCTGAAACTGAGCCAAAATGGTTTTCACGGATTCAATGTGCTATTCCTTTTGCGGGTCAGTGTCAAAATGAGAAAATGACAAATAAATCAATACAAAGAAGGTGTCACTCTTAAACAACATAGGAAAAAGATGGCAATGTGAAGCATCAATACATGTCCATGACCACAACTCAAGCCCGGATATTATTTTACAAGTAGTAATTAACTTCTAGTGTAGTAGGCACAAGTACAATGTTTTTTGCATACACAAACTACTACGTTTAACTCACACGATGAGCTAATAACTAGACTACCGAAGAATGTCACTTGATTTTCGTTCACCTGAAAAGACAAGATACGAGAATCTAAAGGGCATAACTGAAGATCCACTTGCCTAGATGGGACATTGTGGGACGTTGGAGCTTGGCAGGGAGAGACTCGAAGGAGAAGGAACAACCCACCAGTTACTTATCCCACTCAAGCAGCTAGTTACTTATCCCAATCAAGCAGCTGCCACGGGCAGACGCAAAAGATTGTGGGTTTTGGATTTTGAATGGGGTGTAGCTTATTTTAATTTTCACATGTTCTTGTTATTTATATCGTCATTTTGGGCCTACTATGCTAATAGAAGATTGATGCTGCTCTCGCATGTTCCCGCTAACATGGAGTGGAGGTGATATATATGTTATTGTGCTAAGCCTAAAGTGTCGTTGGTTACCGCAATAATAGGAATACCTGGATTCGAGGAGTAATAAACATGATATTGTAGAATTTTGGGTTGAAAACCGCTACATCAGCGTTCTAGCCCGCTACTTAGAACCATGAATTATGAAATCACCCTTCTCCTTTCCTATTGCAAAATTGTAAACAAGAATCCATCTTATTGACAATCACGAAAAAATATATGACCAAGCTTACTTCATTTTTATATATGAAAATGATCTCAAAGGCATTTGGTTCACGTGGTGATATAGAAACTCTATTTTTTCATAATTATGTGCTTAGTGATATTTAAGCTCTCGCTAATAATATCCAAAGAGCTCCGTATGCTTTAGGTTGAAAGAGTGCTTACATGACTTTCACCCTGCGAGTCTCCAGAAGTTGTCTATAAAATAATCAATAAAACTTTGGCCAATAGGTTGAAAGAGTGCTGCCATGACTATATCCATGAAACTCTTTTTTGACAGGCACCACCAAATATTGTACAATACCTGACCAATTCGTTAGCCACAATATATGAGTTCTGTGAACCTGGCCAGCACACAATGATGCTAGCTCATGAGCTGATATGTTACATTCATGAGGGCAATACTCCACACTACCATTAATGAAATCTAGTCGTAAGTGGAACCTTTGCTTCCTGACCACAACTCCTAGAGGTGCATGATCGAAACCATCAATGTTAGTCGCTTGCTTGAGGGTGTTGCAGTTCATGTCGAAGGCGACTTTTCCCGTGCCCATCTGGTCGGCAATATTTTGGGCTTCTATTGGTGTTATTGCATTAGTTTGAATACCCGCACTGGCATGCTCAATGTGTCTAACTACAACAATCAACACACCCCCTCAATGTCTCTTGCAAGGCAATCACAACCACCACAACGTTCTTCCTGGCTAAATGCACCATCGAGTGAATTTTGATCACATCCTCACTTGGCTTCACCCAACTATGGGTTCATGGGACAACATGCTTATCTTTCTTTGCGTGCGTTGCATCCCATTCCTAATAGATGGTGCAGGAGATGACTGGTGAAAGCATCAAATTTCTTCGGAGATCCTTGATACGTCTTCATTGTATCTATAATTTTTGATTGTTTCATGCCATTATTTTACAACTTTCACATACTTTTGGCAATACTTTATATTATTTTTGGGACTAATATATTGATCCAGTGCCTAGTGCCAGTTCCTGTTTGTGCCTGTTTTTCGTTTCGCAGAAAATCCATATCAAACGGAGTCCAACTGTGATAAAATTTTACAGATATTTTTTTGGAATATATGTCAGTTTTGGGAAAGAGAATCAACGCAAGTCGGTGCCCGAGGGCCCCACAAGACAACAGGGCACACCCTGGTGGGGTAGGGCGTGCCCTGATGTCTTGTGGTCACCTCGTAGGTTGGTTGGAGCCCTTCTTTCTCCGCAAGAAAGATAATTTCCGGAGAAAATCCCCTAAACATTTCAGCGCAAACGGAGTTACAGATCTCCGGAAATATAAGAAATGGTGAAGGGGCTCTAAAAACATACGCGAAACAAAAGAGAAACAAGGAGAGAGATCCAATCTCGGAGGGATTCCTGCCCTCCGGGAGCCATGGCGGACAAGGACCAGAGGGGAAACCCTCCCCCCCTCTCTGCCGGTGGCGCCGGAGCGCCGCCGGGGGGATCATCGTGACAGTGATCTACACCAACAACTTCGTTACCGTCATCACCAACTTTCTCCCCCTTTATGCAGCGGTGTAACCTCTCTATTCTCATTGTAATCTCTACTTAAGCATGGTGCTTTATGCCACACATTATTATCCAATGATGTGTGGCCATCCTATGCTGTTTGAGTAGATTCATTTTGTTCTACGGGGTAATTGTGGTATGGTGTGATTGATATGAGTTGTATGATAATATGGTGCTGTCCTATGGTGCCCTCTATTTCGCGCAAGCGTGTGGGATTACCGTTGTAGGGTGTTGCAATACGTTAATAATTCGCATATAGTGGGTTGTGAGGGTGACAAAAGCTTAAACCAAGTAAGGGGATTGTTGCATATGGGAGTAACGGGAACTTGTTACTTAATGATATGGTTGGGTTTTACCTTAATGCGCTTTAGTAGTTGTGATATTTGCTAGAGTTCCAATCATGTGTGTATATGATTCAAGTATGGAAAGTATGTTAGCGTATGCCTCTCCCTCATTGCATATGATAAGTATCTATCATGCGAAAATGCCAAACGAAGACCGAGCTCCATGGAGGCCTTTATTGAAAACTTCAAAATTCAAACTTTTTAGTTTCAAAACATTCTGAAAATAAATACACATATACCTAGATACATAATGTACATCTGTGCAAATTTTCAGGTCGAAATACATTAAAATGTGAGCCACACAAAAAAGGCAAATCTGGGGCTTTTTAGCATATATACCATTCATCTTTAAAGTCCATGGTTTTTTTTGTGCAGCTCGCAATACAAGGTATTTCATCCTGAAAAATTTCACACATACACTTTACATCCTTGCATACATGTGTATTTTTTCAGAATTTTTTGAAACTAAAATTTTGAATTTTGAATTTTTCGAAATAAAGGCTCCATGCAGCTCGGTCTCCAAAATGCCCTACTATGTATCATGCTATATTCAATTGACTATGGACAATCTTTCTCATCGTTCTACAAAAAGTTTTCTACTAAACAATTAATTTTTATTATCTTATAAATTACTCCTAGTTTTATTCGTATAAAATACTTCTATTTTTTTTCTCGCAAACTAGTTTTATTACTTGTTCTAGATAAAGCGAACGTCGGTGTCCATAGAGTTGTATCAGTGGTCGATAGAACTTGACGGGAATATAAATTCTACCTTTAGCTCCTCATCGGGGTCCCGAGGGATACAACAAGGTTTCCATTATTGATGTGTTGTTTTATCCTTTTCACTAACTAAACTAAAAATTAATCGACTTGATTTCGGTCATTTGGAAAGCTCGTAACGATTTCCCCTTCCACACAAAATATTGGCTAGTCATGCAAATCTATTTTGCCACCAAACCTCTTCTTCTGTAGTTTCGAAAGATATCAGTAATCACGTCCTTGTCCTGCCTTTTACTTTCTTTTCATGCGGAACCATGAGCCTTTTTAGATGCAAACTTAACTCTTTCTAGGTGAAGGTTATCGCTACCCTAGGAATATTACTCAAAAACTATAAAACACGTCTTCATTAAGTCAATTTCCTTATCTATTGTCTCCGTGTTGCAGGCCGGCACCCAGGCGATGCTTCTTGCATCTCACTCGATTCGTGCTCTAGCTTGACATAATGTTTCCTTTTCGTAGATCAAAGAACTTCCGCAGATGTTGCCAGGGCGAAATGAAAGCCTTTGGAATCATGGACATTGGAACATTGAACCTCTTGTTGATTTCCTCCGAGCTTCAAGACGAGGATCAGATCGTGCCATCCATGTTTGCTGAAGCTCCAACATTGTGGCACATGCCCTCCCGAGATGTGCATTTTGGGGTAGATATGCTCCAATCGCTCATTTCCGGCGTGCAAGAACCACGATGATTTGTTTTTTGTCTATGTCGGCGAGACTTGCTTTAGAGAACATCGACCTCCCGGGTGGCGATGAACTCCATCTTGGTTGTTGATGAATAAATAGCCCCACTTCCGGGGGAGAAAAGGAATGAAGAAGAAGAACATGAAAAGTAAAAAAAAATGGTCTGCGGGCCGGTGAGATGACCCGATTAGAGTTTTGGGCCGCGGACTCGTCCTCTTTGTTTTTGGTACCCATAAAGAAAACTGCATACTCCTTTCATTTTTATATACAAGGCCACTATCAAAATAACAATTTGCAGATATACAATGTCATTACTTCATCCTTTCCGGTTTATAGGGCTTAATTCAAAAATCTCACCAACCAAGGTAGATGGTGAGTGGTGGGATATTTTTTGTAGTTTGCAAAAATACCCAATTAATGCTCTTGTTTTCCTTAAAAAATTATGTTTACCAATGTATTAATTGCAATGCATGCATGCATAAAGTACATGCATTGATCAATTTTCTCTTAATACTTGCATGCAATGATTTAGTGCACCTTGGAATCTAAACATGTGATGGGGAACAACCAAATTGAGCCTTATAAAATGGAAAAAACTAAAATTTTGAGATAAGCCCTATAAACCGGAAAAGAGGGAGTAACACTAACCCATGAAATATTAATGATGTTTGCCTTATAGTACTAGCAAAGAAAGACATTAAACTATCCCTTGCATGCATGCGGGAGTGGGAGGGTTGGCTTGATATGCATGAAAGAGAAGAATACACATTAATTTACACGGCAAACAAGAAGACAAGCTGGCTTGTGACATTGACTTAGAAGACATTAACTTTTACCTTGATATCTGTAATATGAGTTTGTGGTCTTGTATAAAAAAATAAGGGAATACTATTGTTTTTGTTTCTAAAAAAATAAAGAACCAGTCGTATTTCCTATCGATCTCAACGGCCGTGTGGGCCCGCGGAATGATTCTCGCCCCACCCGGCAGGCAAAGGCGCTTCATATCACCGCCGCTAACCACCCGCACCCGACTGCACACCTACCCCGCCGATGCCGCGTACGTCCCACAAGCACCCGGGCCCACGCGTCATCCACCGCACCAAACGTACCCCACGTACCCGCGGCAGTCGTAACGGCTCCTGGACGCACCGCCGCGCCTACCCGTACCTCCTCCCACGTCTGCCTGGCAGTGGGCCCGACACGGCGGCAGACGTCCTCTGGCCTCGACGGACCCCACTGGCATGCACTCGAGCCGGGCGGCGGTTCCGGTGGGCCCGGCCGTGGTGTATTGTACTCCACGTCAGGGGAAATGACGAGAACGCCCCTCCGCCCCCCGGATTTCCTTCCCGATATACCACTCTTCTCCCCCTCCCCCCATCTCCTCCTCCTCCGCCTCCTCGCCTCGCCCCACCCACCGCCGGCGACCATGGCCGGCTCCGACGACGACGAGGCGGCGGCGGCGCCGATCCACTGCCTGCCGCCCGACGCGCTGCGGAACGTGCTGCTGCGGCTGCCGCTGCGGGACGCGGTGGCGTGCCGCCCCGTGTCGCGCCTCTTCCGGGAGACCCTCACGGGGCCGTTCCTCGCGCTGCTCCCCGCGCTCCGCCTGCTGCTGCTCCGCCACCCGCGGCCCGAGGGCGGGGGCTGCCTCCACGCCTTCGACCCCGACCGCCGCTGCTGGCTCCGCCTCCCCTTCACCTCCTTCCTCCCGCACCAGGCCTTCTCCCCCGTCGCCTCCTCCGCCTCGCTCCTCTACCTCTGGATCGAGACCGGCCACTCCCCCTCCCCCTCCCCCGCGCCCCTCCCCTCCTCCTCCTCCTCGTCGTCCTCGTCGCCCGCCGCAGCCCACCCGCCCAAGGCGCTCGCCGTCTGCAACCCCCTGGCGGGCACCTACCGCCTCCTGCCCCCGCTCGGATCCGCCTGGGCGCGCCACGGCACCGTCCTCGCGGGGCCCGGCGGCATCGTGCTCGTCCTCACCGAGCTCGCCGCGCTCTCCTACTCCCCGTCCGAGGGATCTGGCAAGTGGATGAAGCACCCCCTCTCGCTCCCCTCCAAGCCGCGGAGCCCCATCCTGGCCGCAGGCGCCCGCGCCGTCTTCGCGCTCTGCGACGTCGGTACCCCCTGGCGCAGCCAGTGGAAGCTCTTCTCCTGCCCGCTCGCCAGGCTCACCGGCGGCTGGGCGCCCGTGGAGCGCGCCTCCTGGGGCGACGTCTTCGAGATCCTCAAGCGCCCCCGCCTGCTGGCCGGCGCGGGCGGCCGCCGCGTCCTTATGATCGGTGGTCTCAGGTCGTCCTTCGCCCTTGATGCGCCCTGCTCCACGGTGCTCATCCTCCGGCTGGATCTGGCCACCATGGAGTGGGACGAGGCTGGGCGCATGCCGCCCAATATGTACCGATGCTTCACTGGCCTGTGTGAGGCTGCTGCACAGGGAAGCGCCATGCCCGCCCCTGTTGCCGGCGGCAACAACAAGGTAAAGGTGTTTGGGGGTGATGGCAAGGTGTGGTTTGGTGGAAAGCGCGTTCGCGGGAAGCTGGCAATGTGGGAGGAGGACGACGTAGGGAGCAGCGGCGGCAAGTGGGACTGGGTGGATGGTGTTCCTGGATATGGTGATGGTGTATACCGCGGCTTTGTGTTCGATGGTGGGTTCACAGCAATGCCGTGACCCGTGAGGCTGATGGAAAAACATATCCCAGACTGGTGCGTGACTAAATGCGCTCAACTAATGATTTTCCATTGATCTGGGACACCCATCACTGCCTGAAGAGGAATTCATATCTCCATACATTTTATTTACATCGTACTTTGTTCTTAGCTTGATGAAATACTTCCAGTTGTTGTACTTAATGAACATGAAATGATCTGTTGGTTCGTTGTTTCAGACATTAAAATGATGCAGACTGTTCTATGTTTAGACGAGAAAATGTTAAATGTCACATTTATAGGAACAAAATTTTACTGTGCTTAACTTGTAACTAGTCCTGCATTTTTTATGTGTCGGCCACATGCTCATGGTACCTTGATATATTAGTGATGTGCATCCGACGGTTGTTAGAACTGTAATAGCCTAATAGTTTCCAATTTGGATGATTAGGTTTTAAAATTTTATCAGCTACCGTTTTGGAAGCTGTGTATATGTTTTTTTTTTTTGTGATGCCATCTTTATTTTCATATCTAGAGTTGTATCAACTACTACTGCTGTTAGTGCTTGGAGTTCTGTGATATGCATTTTGTTGCCTGTGTCACATCTAGGTCAACTTGATTGGACTTTCATTTGAGACACGACTCATCAAATGATCGGGTTAATATAGGCAACGAGTGTTCATACTGTCCGCACGATTGCAGAGCCATTGCATATGAACTAATTGGACGCACATAACTGTGGCCATTGTTCAATACTTTGATGTTGTAACAGTGGTAGTCATGCATTTCAGTCATAGGAGTCCTGAGGTAGATGCCCTGTTAGAGATTCTGAACCTACATGTAGGGAATCCCGATGGACTTCAAAACTTACCTGTAGACTAGCCACAGGCCAACTCTTGTTCGGGATATGTTTACTTCTGCTAAAAATGATATAATCATTTCGTTACTCTTAAGCTGACTCTTGTGTCTATATTTCCTGTTTAATTTTCTGTAACCATAGAGACTACATTGTAGGGTATGGAATCATCCATTTCGATACACCAAACCCTGTCACATGCATGCAAACTTAAATTTTTGTTGTACTTGATGGATATCAAGGAATCTGTCGGTCCTTTGTTTCAGACATTAAAATGTTGTAGACCTTTCTATGTTTAGACGATAAAATGCTACATTTATAGGAACGACATTAGTGTGTTTAACTCGTAACTAGTCTTCTTTTTGTTTTCCGTGTGTTAGGCACATGATACCTGTTTGTTAGCTTCATCTTTATTCCGCCTTTTAGATGTGCTCTTGTAGTATCCTGTGTGAACTAAGACCATTCAATGTACACAAGGATGTTTAAGCAAAATGTTGCACGTTTATAATTTCTTCTGGTATGTTACTACTGCTGAAAAAGATTTAATCATTTGGGTGCTCAAAGCCCATTGTTGCGTCTATATTTCTTGTTTAACTGTCGGTAATCATAAAGATTGCATGGTATGGTATGGAATCATCCATTTCGATACACCAAACTGTGTCATACAAACTTGATTTTTTGATCTGTCAGTTTATTTCAGACATTCAAATGATGTAGACCTTTCTATGCTTAGATGATAAAATGTTTGTTTTTTTCACGTGTTGGGCACATTTTCATGTCACGTTGACAACTTGATATATTAGTGGTGTATCGGGTGATTACTTGGGACTGCAGTAGGTTTAAATTTGTTATGAGCCACATGTATGTGGAAGTACTCACCAACATTTCTGGAGTTGTGGATACTGTTTGTTAATGATGCCATCTTATTTGCGGATTTAGAATGGTATCAACTACTGCCGCTGCTGTAGTACCTAGTTGTTTGATCTGCATTTTGTTATGTGCGTCACATATAGGTCAGCTTGGTTAGACTTTCATTTGACTTATCAAATGGCCGGGTTAAATTAGGCAGCGAGGGTTTTACTGTCGGTACCGATTGTAGAACCACCACATATTAACTGACTAGGTAGCTGTGGTCATATTTCACTACTTTGATGAGATCGTTGTGGTGGTCATGCATTCGATCGAGTCATATGAACCTAGAGGTGGATGAGTCAACAGGAATTGTAAACCTACCTGTAGAGTGCCCAAACTGGGCATACCTGTTCAAAACTTAATCTGTTCTGCCTCTCAGATGTGCTCTTGTAGTGCCCTGTGTGAACTATTATCATTGAGGTTCTTCTTGGTCCATGGGTTTAGAAAACAGAGGAAAGGAAGATGTATTGGAGTTTAGCTGGTTGCACAGTAGAAAAACTGCGGGACTCTAAAACCTAGGACTCCTGAAGTGCAGGAATAAAAACCTTTGGTTGGTGGAGCAGAGTGCATCTCACGGTTAGGGTTCATTGTTTAGCGACGATCAAATAATTAACATTTTTTCTGTTGAAGAGCACTCAACTAGCATAATTCATGAGTTGAATTTTCAATTGCTCACCTCGGGCTTCCGGGCAAACATGCGGTTGGAGTAGATTACAGGATTCCCGTGGAAAGTGCTACTCCTGTCCTGTGGAATGCTATTCATTCTTCATGTGGTGGCAAAAGATAGCAATATTCCTACGGGGAAAACAAATCTCTGAAAATATTGTGAATTTCATGTGGTTCCAACGGGCCCCTTAGTATGCTCAAGGATGTTTAAGCAAAATATCATATGTTTATATTTTTGGAACCTAATATCTGGTTGCCTCACGCGAACATTTCATTCGCTATTGGAAACTACAAACGAAACTCACATGTATGAAGCTCAAAAAAAAAACTCACATGTTTTTTTTAGCATCTGTAAAACTTTATTAAGTATCAAGTTTTGACGGAATACAGATGATATTGGGCAAAACATCTAGCCACACGTGGCGCCCAGAAGGGAGAGAGGAGGCCGCTTTGGCCAACGAATGGGCCTCAGCATTATGAATCCTCCTCTCATGAACTACTCGAATACAATCAAAAGAAACTTTTTGTGCTCTGAACTCCTCACAAATCATAGAGTAGCGGCACGGATCTCCAGTCTCCAGATTTGCGACCACCTCTGCGCAGTCAGACGCCACACAAATAGACTGGAGGTTTAGGTCTGATGCTAGCGCCAGTGCTTCACTGCACGTTCGGGCTTCAAGAGTCGCCGGGTCGACGAGACCGTCAAAAACCATCGCCGAAGCCCCCAAGTACTGGCCAGTCTTGTCTCGGCATATAACAGCTGCAACCCCTCGATCGCCTCTCCTGGATATGCCTCCATCCACATTCAATTTTGCATCACTCTCTTGTGGAGGGAGCCAACTAGCAGCGGAAGGTGCAGGAAAAGCACACGCACTAGTTCTAGCCTCCTGTGCTTCTTGGGCATTCACATGCAGGTCTCTAGCATATCCTTGGGCGTTGGGGCGCTGATCTGCTACCATCTCCAGCTCCTCCAAAAATTTATTGACAAAGCAATGAGTACTCATAGGACTCTGGAATTGATCATCATGTATGGCTTGCCTCCGGGCCCACCAAATAGCCCACATAGTCACCAGAACTCGGGTAAGTTCCACCGTAGGTAAGGTATCCATTAGCCAAAACAGCCACAGCTTAGCATCCTCCGCCCTGTTTGAAATGATCACTTCTGTTACCTCCTCGTCCGCAAGTGCCCACACACATTTGGCCATATGACATTCGAATAGTGAGTGTCTCCAATTATCAACGGCCGCATGGCAAATCGAGCACTCGGCCGTGTCCGCCATGGATCTCTTCTTCCGGACGTCCCCTGTTGGCAAAGACATTTTAGCTAGGCGCCAAGCAAAAACGCGGATTTTAGATAGTACTTGTGGATTCCAAATCTTGGACCATGACTTGTGAACAGCCCCCACATCAGAGTGTCCTTATGCTCTAACCAGTCAGTACGTTGTTGTTTTGTTGCTGCTAACAAGCGGTATGCTGACCTCACCGTAAACACCCCTTTCTTCTCATAGTGCCACGCCCAGAAGTCAGCTTGTGCCCTCGAACTGATAGGTATATTCTGAATTGCTTCTTTGTCCATCGCATAGAAGTGAGTATCCAGCATGTTGCTGTTCCATGCTAGTGTAGTTTGATCAATTAGCTCAGACACCATCACCGGCGGGTTGTTTGTCTTGGCACACACTGGCCGGAGCTTGAAGTCCCGGGGGATCCAGTTGTCGTGCCAAATCTCTGTATCTTCTCCTGTTCCAATTCTCTTTATTATACCAAGCTTCAAGGTGTCCCTGCCTTCAATGATTGACCGCCAAACTTGCGACGGGGACTTGCCCATCTCCGCCTCCAGAACCGTGCAAGTAGGATAGTACACCGCCTTCAAGATCCGAGCGCTCAAGGTCTCAGGTTCTTGCAGGAGTCGCCACGCCTGACGAGCCAAGAACGCTAGGTTAAAAAGCTCAATATCGCGGAAGCCCATCCCGCCCATAAACTTCGGCTGTGACATGACCTCCCACGACACCCAGGCTGTCTTCCTTTCTCCCTTTTTAGAACCCCACCAGAATTTCCGAAGCAGGCCGTTTATATGTTGGCACAAACCCCGTGGCAGTTTGAAACATGCCATAGAGTATGTTGGGATAGCTTGGGCCACCGACTTAATAAGAACCTCCTTACCCCCCACTGAAAGAGTTTTTTCCATCCATTCCTGCACTTGTTTCCAGATTTTATCCTTAAGGAATTTGAAGGAGCCCTCCTTAGCTCGCCCCACATCAGAAGGGAGCCCAAGATACTTTTCGGACAGTTTCTCATTCTGAACATCAAGCACCACTTTGACCTCTTCCCTCAAGTTCTCAGGGCAGCCCTTGCTAAAGAAAATAGAGGACTTCTCCTTGTTTATGCGCTGTCCAGAAGCTGCACAGTACCTCTGCAAAAGCAAATCAACCCTGGTGGCCATAGATGGGGTAGCATGAAAGAACAATAAACTATCATCCGCAAACAGGAGATGATTCACCTGGGGAGCATTTGGGGCCACTTGAATTCCTGGGATGCTATCATCATGGTTGAGGGATTTGAGTAAACATGACAGGCCCTCAGCTGCTAGCAAAAAAAGATATGGGGAAATTGGGTCCCCCTGCCGGATACCTCGTGATGGCTTGAGCTCGTCAAGCTTCCCACCATTGAACATCACAGCAAAAGACACTGATGTGACACATCTCATGACTGTCTCAGTGAAACTAGCACTAATCCCAAGCTTCAGCATGACTGCCTTCAAGTAAGACCACTCAAGACGGTCATACACCTTCATCATATCCAGCTTCAAAGCACAAAATCTATTCCTCTTCAATTTCTTTGTCTTCATGAAATGCAAACATTCATAAGCAGAGATGAAATTATCAGTGATAAGACGGCCTGGTACAAATGCAGATTGTTCCTCAGAGATGATATCAGGGAGAATAAGTTTGAGCCGGTTAGCCAGTACCTTCGATGCAATCTTGTAGATCACATTGCAGAGACTGATCGGTCGAAACTGTCCTAAATTTTTTGGACTAGCAATCTTTGGGATTAAAACAATGAAAGTTTCATTTATCTCCTCCGGAGAGTCAACTCCACTCAGAACTCGTAGCACCATATCAGTCACCTCATCACCACATAACTCCCAATTCCGCTGAAAGAAGTGGGCAGAAAAACCATCCGGCCCAGGGGCCTTTGTCGGGAACATTTGAAAGAGGGATGTCTTCACCTCATCTTTGCTGTAAGGCGCGTTGAGCATGGTGTTCATATTATCATCAACCTTAGCAGGGATATGCGACAGTACCTCCTCCATACCAATTGTATTTTCAGATGCATACAGGTTTCCATAAAATTCTGTTGCCATGGCAGCCATCTCCTCCTGATTAGAACACATTGACCCATCTGGCCTTTGGAGCTCGGTGATGCGATTTTTTGCCCTCCTCGCACTCGCCTTTCGGTGAAATTTTTTTGAGTTACTATCACCTTCCACCAGCCACTGTATTCGTGCACGCTGTCGCCACATAATTTCCTCCCTATAGCAGAGTTCAACAATCCGGGCTTCTACCTTCTTTTCTTCATCATTAGGCGCAACCCGCTGCACTTCCGCCCTCAACTCCTCGAGGCGACGCCGCAATTGGCGTATTTCTGACCTAACTGAGCCAAACTTGGTCCGGTTCCAGTGCTTGAGAGAGCTGGCCACCGAAGAAAGTTTCTGTGACAAGTCGTGTGCACTGTGCGCCTTGCCCGGTTTTTCCCATGCATCCATCAAAGCATCAGCAAATTGTGGGTCCCGTTCCCACATACACTCATAGCGAAATGGCCTTTGAGCAACCCTCGCACTTCCATCTACTCTATCTGTCTCTAGTAGAATTGGCGAGTGGTCGGACTTAGCGGCCGTCAGGTGTTCGACAAAGGCAAAAGGAAATAATTCAGACCAACCTGCCGAACCGAGCGCTCGGTCTAACCGAACCCTGCAATAGCTACCACCAGCTACTTTCTTCTCCCATGTCCAGTCTAGGCCTCTATAGCCCAAATCAGCGAGGCCACAAAGATCCACTGCCTCTCGAGAAGCTTCTATCTGTGCACTATCTCTTTCATGCAGACCCATCTGCTCCTCGGGCCGAAGTATTTCATTGAAGTCGCCTATGCACAACCATGGCAAAGTACTTTCCCCGCGTAACCTCTTCATCATATCCCACGTTTTATATCTGAGGCTCCTTGTGGCCTCGCCATAGAAGCATGATAGTCGCCATTGACCTTTCCCTGGATCCGTCACCCATGCATCCACATGATACTGCGAAAAGCTCTTTATTGAAACATCAACAGAATTCTTCCAAAGAGCACAAATGCCACCACTGCGGCCAGTACTACTGACTCCAAAACTAAAATCAAAACCAAGGGAAAAACGAAGACCTTCTACTCGACTTTTTTGCAACTGAGTTTCAACTAAACATAAGACCGACGGTGAACTCCTCTCCATGAGGTCGCGGAGCTCTCGAACTGTCGCGGGATCACCTATCCCGCGGCAGTTCTAACTGAGGATTTTCATTGGGCCTGGCGGTGCTCCCGCTCGGAGCCCGCCAATAATGCCATCTGAGAGTGTTTTGTTGGTGAACCCGCCTTCCTTGCCTTCTTAATCTCTCTTGGGGACACATACGCCTGTGGTAATGGAGGCGTACTCACAGGCAGTATACTAGCTGGTGCACCTTCCGTCCCCACTGCTGATTGCTCCATGTTCTGTCTTATAGCCCCCTTACCTTTAGTTTGATGTATGTGAGGTTGCTGTTCCGTTCCCATGTTTTCTGCCAGTACCAAGTTCAGGTTTTTGCGTGCTATTGGCTCTCCTTTATCAATTCCGTTCGTAGCCGGTTCCACTGGTTTTAGAGGGCTCGTCACTTCAACATCTACGTCCTCACCTGTACCCAGGCCGGCCTCCTGGGAGGATCTCTTGCGAGGTGGTGACCTCTGACGAGGAGGTGGGTCGCCACGTCCCCCCCTGCTAGATCGACCTCGACCCCCAGTCCTGCCCCCACGTTGTGCCCGCTCACCTCCTTGTGGTTCCAGTGCAATTTCCTTCCTTTTAGCCAGCATCCATGAACCCCACTGTTTTGCTTTCTCCTCCCAGACTCCATCCCCACATTCCTCATGATTGTGTCCCATATGTCCGCAAACCTGACAAAAATATGGAATCTTCTCGTACTTCACTGGCAGAAAACGACGACCCTCGCCTATAACATTCAAAGGCGTGACTCTGGTAAGCGGCTTTTGCATCTGAACTCTTGCTCGGACTCTGACATAGTCCCCTTCATAGTATAGCTTTGGTGCGAGTTGGATTTCCTTCACTCTCCCGATGCGGCGAGCCAGTTGGTCCACCACTTCCACCTTGCGGTATAACTCCGGGATACTATGGATCTGAGCCCAGACATGGAGGCCATCGAAGACCACCGACGTTGGTTCCGTCTTGCCATCATAATCCTCAATTAAAAGGCCCATCCCCTTGAACAGCCACGGACCGCCATGAACGACCCTCTTCCAGTCGCCCAAGCAATACATCTGGAACACAAACAGGTTGTCCCCCGCTTCTCTGAATTTCGGCACATGAGCTAGGCCCCAAACCGACTTCAGAGTCTCGAACATAGATGTGGAACTAAAGGGTCGCGACGTATGCAGCTTCCCAATAGCCATCCAGCGCGCATCTGCCTCAAACTTTTTCACCTCTTCCTCCCCCACAATCACATCATCTAGCTCCTCCTCCTGCAGATCAAGATGCTGCAGCATCTCCTCCAGATTCTTCCCCGCCCAACCGGCCAATGATGACCCTTCAGACCTCGCCATCTAGGGTTAGGGTTGAAGAAACTGCCGCGTTGAACATACCAAAACCAGAAGGGCACACCGGTTCCCCGCCGCAGCAGCAGATCAGGTAGTAGTGCGCTCGCTAGGGAGGGATCGGCGTCGACTGAGAACTCACAACGGCGATGGGATCGCCGTCGGAGGACGAAAAACCCTAAACGAGAGGGTACGAAAAGTATAAAAAAAACTCACATGTATGTTCGCTGTAGCGGGTTCCCAGCGCGACCTCATCTGACCAGAAACACCTTAACGGGCTGCAGAAAACAAATTCCATCGTGAGCCTGGATGTTTCTACATGACAAATTGGCATGCTCAACTAAAAAAAGAAAGGAAGTTCTCAAAAAAGAAAATAAAAAATACATAATAAAAAACTGGCACCTTTGAAAATGCCGAACAAAAAATACACATAATTTTATAATTTATAAAATGCCATGCTCTGAAAATGTGAAAATTGTCAAGCTACTTTATAAAACTGCCATCCTCTAGATATATTTTTTAATCTAGATAACCCCCAATAAAAATTGCCATGCCATTAAAAAAAAACCTCTCAACATTAAAAATGCTATCCTCCAATGGTAAAGTGCCATCCTCTGAATATTAAAAATTACATCCTGTTATTAATAAAAAATGTCATGCGCTTAGTAATAAAAACTAGATGCCATTAAAAATAAAAATGACATCCTCTCAAATAATAAAAATGCCATCCTATTATTAATAAAAAAATGCTATGCATTTAGTAATAAAGCTTCCATGCCATTGAACCACCCTCTCAATAATAAATTGCCATCCTATTATTAATAAAAAATGCTATGCATTTAGTAATAAAGCTTCCATGCCATTGAAAAAATTCCACCCTCTCAATAATAAACTGCCATCCTATTATTAATAAAAAATGCCATGCATTTAGTAATAAAGCTTCCATGCCATTGAAAAAATTCCACCCTCTCAATAATAAATTGCTATCCCTATTATTAATAAAATGCATGTTATTAATAATAAAAACTGTCATGCATAGAAACGACTTGACTTGTGAACATTAGAAAATATATATTTAAATTTGCCATGTGACATAATTCCAAAATATTATAAAAACTACCTTGTTGATTTCTTTTAGGAAAAATGCCGTGTACGTAAGCAAAAAAAAACATGATTTGCCATCTTGCAAAAAGAGGAGAGAAAAAAGGAGGGACCCGAATTTGAAGTATGGTCTCACAAGTAGAGGCTCACGTACCTAGCCAGTGCAGTGTGCAAGTAATGTTTTAATTGGTACACTGTTCGCTAGCTTTTCTATTCACGGCGAACACGTTAATAAATCTGAAATGCAACGGAACCCGGCGGAAGAGAGCGTGTTCGCCAGATTGGCTCCCGGCGAACGTTCGCCAGTTAGTTTTTCCGCTATATTTTCTTTAGGGAGCCATTTCTTTCCTCCTTCATATTCCTTATAAATGTTGGGGCCAGTTTACACGTAGGCCCAACAACCTTCTATAAGCCCAACAACCTTTCATAAACAAATAAATTCTTCTTAACATGAGAAGAGATATATGCCATTGTGCTTTATTCACAGCGTGGGATCTAACACGAATAAACAAATGCACTACAACTTTAACATGAGACCAACACACTTGTAGAAGACACAAAAAATAGATGCAAAAAATGACCCCAACTCAAAATCATGATCTTGGTTTTAGTATCTCTTCACAACTAATTCTCCAATTTCATATCATAGCATAAGAGAGCGAACAAACTGTAATTCCAACGTGGCATTAGATCTTGTCCTCCTACCTGATCGACAACCTTGAGCAATTAATTTACCAATGCCCATTCTCCTATGTTTTAAAATTTGAAATGTTATGTCACATTAAATTTTGCACGCCTCTTACATATTGTTGCACTTCTTTTATCGTGAATTGTACAACAGTCGCATGACATTAGCATCTTTTGACCATCTTCTAAGTCGGTGGTCTAACTCCTTATCTTTCTTATGACTCTGTAGCAACTCATGGCCATTGTACTAGTATTACTGCTAAATGATGTACTAATTGTTTCTTTCCTACTTATAAATGTTGGAGTTGGTGGTGAGTCGCATGTGGGCCCAACCTTCAATAAACAAATACAGTCCTCCCCACATGATGAATATCAACAATTCAAGAGAGATATAATAAGTAATTGTGCTTTATTCACACATGGGACCTAACACAAATAAACAAATGTACTACTACTTTACAATAGACCAACACTCTTGCAGAAGTCACAAATAACAAATGCAAAAAAGACTCCAACTCAAAATGATGATCTTGATTTTAGTTTCTCTTCATAACTAGTTTTCAAAGTTACATATCATATCATAGTAGAGCAAACAAGCTGTAATTCAACGCGGTGATATACCTTGTTCCCCTAGCCGATCCAGAACCTTGAGCAATTAACTAACTAATGAGCATTCTTCTATGTTTTAAAGTTAAGAGTGTTGTTTCACTTTAAATCTTGCACGCCTCTTAGGTATATTTGCTCTTACTTTATCGTGAATCATGCAACAACTATAGGCACTAGCGTCTTTTGACCATCTCCTAAGACTATGGCTAACTCCTTGTCTTTTGTATGACTCCATAGCAACTCATGGTCATTGTCCTTGTATTATGGTTAAAGGATATAGAATCATTTGGGTTCTCCAAGCCCAATTTACATCTTTATTATTTTGTTTAATTATGTGGTACAGAATCATGCATTTCAGCATACCAAGCCCTGGCATGCATACAAATTTGAATTTTATCTCGTAATAATAGTTTTATGGGAAAAGTTGACCCGTGCCACTTTTGGAGTTGCATATCCTAGTTCTGCCACTCAAAATTGTGTATTTCAGTCTGTGTCATTAGCGCATGTGAAGAAATTAGCTGCATGGTCCTGCACACACCAGTAGAAAAAGGGCCATTTATCCCAGTTCATAAGGCCCATCTGTCCCGGTTGGGGAACCGAGACTAAAGGGTCGTTACTAATGCCCTAGGCCTTTAGTCCCGGTTCTTATACTAACAGGGACAGATGGGCCTCCACATGGCCGCTCTGGCGAGCCCAGGCACGAGGACTTTGGTCCCGGTTGGTAGCACCAACCAGGACCAATAAGCTTCCACGCGTCAGCATTTCAGGGGCTGTTTTTTCTGAAAGGAGGTGGTTTAGGGGTTTTGGGGGTTAATTTAGGTTGGTATAGGTAGCTAATAGAGAGATGTGTCCTCTCTTATCTCCGTGCTACTGCTACTGCTATGCCTAAACATGACTTAGATTGAAGTGAGGCAACATGTGGTGCATGTCGAAAGTAATACTAATCCTAACTTGATCAAGTTTGGATTGTACTACTTTCGACATGCATCACATGCATGTTACCTTCACTTCAATCCAATCCATGTTCATTTCACCCGCTGATATATAATAACTCTTCATGCTCGCATCATGCATCATCATATATAATAACAAGTCTACTAATCATCATCATACAGCTTCTACTTGTTATTAATAACAAGTCATACGATCATCATCCTCATAGTCATCGAACCAACCCTATTTAATTGTTCTTAGCACATGATCATCAGTATTAGGTAGGACCTAAATACCCTCTTTAAGGTAAAATAGCATAAAACAATATAGACCCTGACTCTCCATTATGGAGAATGGAGATCATCCTGTCTCCAATTCTTGCGCTTCGCTTCCTTTTGCTTTCAAGAACCTCCTTACGACTGTCCATACATTTTTTCCATCCTTTAATTTGCATGTCTCCATTCCTTTTAGAAATCTGGTATGGACAGTTGAGATTCGTAGGATGACCTGGTTGTATGTTCAAAACATTAAGGCTACCTTTCTGATACATCAAATGAGGCACACAATTCTCTGGGATTATCTGTTGAAAAACATAGTAATAACTTCATAGTTAGCAATGATGTACTAGTTTTAGAAGTATGCAAAAGATGCACGGATGTCGTAATAGTAAAAAATCTTACCAAGGTATCTCCATGATAGTTACCGTAGTTCAACACATGCACTAGTGACACGTATTGACCATAATGTTGAGGAGTTTGATTATAGATATTGTAATTCTCAATGTCAGTACAAAATCCGACCAAATGATTTTTCTCCTTGTAAGTTAATTCGGAGTCATCGGTGTAGTGGGTTTTGTCTACCATCTCCCGCACATTCTTTGAAGAATGAAAATAAGTTGTCAATGGAAATAAGCTGTCAACTATTTTTAAATAAACAATATAAATTGGCTAATAACTATGTTTGAGAAACTCACATAGCGGTAGAATTGGAGACGTATCAACAAGGACCCAAATGTCCATATTGTTTTGCTCGATTTCAGGATCACCAAGATCCATCGTGACAAGCATACCATCATCAAAATCATACATCTTGCAAAGTGCTTCCCATTTTTTGCAACCAAAATGGGTTACGCTCTCAGAATTGTACAACTTTACTTCAAAATCCACATCATGATGAGTCATTAGGTGAATTTTCTTTGTTTCAAAACTTTCATGGTCTTCAAAACCATCCTCTCCAAGACATAGCGCCTTGCATGGCATGTGATAAGCTACTCGAATTGTAAAAGATGAAAATTACACGTTGAAATAGTTGTAGTCATGCTTAATTACGAAAAAAACTTGTCGTTGTTGCGTACCGTTTCAACATCGAAGGTCTCCTCAAGCTTAATGTTGAAGCGCCGATCATCGTCCAGGTGAGGCGTGTCGCACATACCTCGATCGTCATGGCACCAGCTGCACTCCCCCGGGAGACTTTCGTCGTCTGATGACGACATTTTCTACGTTCATAATTCAAAGATTAAACTTGTACAATTAAATATATGTACTACAAAAACTAAATTAGATCATTATTATTCATCACGGGTTGACTATCAGTCTGTCAAGTCTATTCTTGAAAACTCTCAGCTCACGTGGTGTATATATTCGACTCTCGGTGATGGTCGCTCCTCACTTCGTCCCCGAGTGCATTACACCAAAATGTGTAGCACACGGGAACGAAGGATAAGCGACCCCCACGACAACAGTCGGGATTCTTCATCCTCTCATATATATATGATGGAACTCTCCCTCACTGATTCCTCTCTGACATTTGCGACCGTCGATGATCGTCGTTACTCCTTCTTCCCCTAGTGAATAAAAAAGGTTTAGCACCCGGAGAAGAAGGAGAAACGACCCCCACGACAACAGTCGGGATTCTTCGTCCTCTCATATATATATATGGTGGAACTCTCCCTCACTGATTCCTCTCTGACATTTGCGACCGTCGGTGATGGTCGTTACTCCTTCTTCCCCTAGTGCATAACAAAGGTCTAGCACCCGGAGAAGAAGGAGAAACGACCCCCACGACAACAGTCGGGCTTCTTCGTCCTCTCATATATGGTGGAGACTCGACAAACTTAAAGTCAAACCGAAATATCGTTTAATTATCTTTCTAAAAAAGGATTTGGCTGGTCTCATCTCGAGGTCGGAGGGGGTCGATGACGGGGATGACGGCGGGGATGATGGAGGGGGCTCCTACATTTCTGCGAAAACAAAAACCATATAAGCTATCAACTAATCATATGCATACGCCTTGCATAGTGCTCTCCAATTTTAGCATTCAAAGTAGGAGTAGTTTTCCAATTTGAACATTCAATAAGCAAAATCAGATCGCAAAATAAAGTAGTATTCAAATTAGGATGCATTCAATTATAAGAAAAACTACATCATCTCTTGCGTCCATACATCATTGAATATTATCACTAATACACCTCGAATACTATCATACATATAACATCGCTAGTACAGCTAGAACCGTAGCGCCCGACGGGTATCGGCACAGACGGTGGACACCCAAAGAGAAGGAACCATCACAGGATCGCTCCAGTGAGATTCCTGAAAAACCTGCCAGGTATTGTCGAACCTTCCCTCCAACCCAACCATGTAGCGACGGACGTGCTCGTCCTCCTCGCTGACATGGTGACGTACCACCTCCGCGGTATCTGGAAGCCTCGGCACCGTCACTGGCCCACGCGACCGCCACCAAACAAGGATCGGGTCAACGACGGGCTGGCTCCTCACCAACCTATGCCCCCCGGAAGGTAGCACATCCCAAAACCATCCCGGCGGAGCCCAGTCCCGGACATGGCCCCTCTGATCAAGCCGGCCTTCTTCGCCGAGTCAACGACGAGGATGCGGGATAGGCATCGTCGATGTCGACGCGAAAATAATTGCTTTAACTAAAAAAATAAACTAGTTCTATTAATTTTCTTGCTAAAAATAAACTACTTCTATAGTAAAATAAACTAGTTTTATTAAATCAAGTAGTTCAACTACTAAGCACTTACTATAAATAGAATAAAGTAGTACTTACTAAAAATAAACTATTTCTATATATAGTAAAATAAAGTAGTTTTATTAAATCAACTAGTTCAACTACTAATTAATTAAGCACTTACTATGAATAAAGTAGTTTTATTAAATCAACTAGTTCAACTACTAATTAAGCATTTACTATAAATAAACTAGTTTAAATAGTTCAACTACTAATTAACCATCTCCGCGGTGTCCGGAAGAAGAAAAAAAAAGAAGAGAAGAAGAAAGGATTAATAGAGGAGAAGATCGAAGAAAAAAAAGAACAAAAAAGAGAGGAGAAGACTCCCCTATTCCTTTCTTCTTCTCCTCTTTTTTCCTCTTCTTCCTCTCCTCTTCTTCTCCTTCTTCTTCTCCTTCTTCCTCTCCTGCTTATTTTTCTTCTTCTTCTTCCTTCTTTCCTTCTTCATCTTTTCTTCCTTTTCCTTATTTTATTTTTTCCTCTACACTAACCTAAAATGCATTAAACTAAAATCGATATCTACTAACAATCTAAATAAAAAATTAATACATATATGAAAAAAGGGGGCTCACATCGGGGGCGGCCGGCGAGGGCGACGACGGCGGGGGGCGCGGAGGGCAACGACGACGGCGGCGGGGGGTGGAGGGCGACGGCGGGGGGCGGAGGGCAACGTCGGGGGGCCAGGAGCCAAGAACCGGGACCTATGTTTGTGGGCCAGGAGTGAGGCCCATTGGTCCCGGTTCGTGCCAAGAACCGGGACAAATGGGCCCAGACGAACCGGGACCAATGCCCACGAGGCCCCGGCCAGCCCCTTGGGCTCACGAATCGGGACGAATGTCCATTGGTCCCAATTCATGGCAGAACCGAGATTAATAGGCTGGCCAGGCCCAAACGAAAGCCCTTTTTTCTATTAGTGACACCGTTTCCGTTTGTTGCTCTGTCAGTTTGCCGCCATCTTTGGGCTGTTTCCTCCCTTTAAAGGAGTTATCATTTCTTCTTTGCGGGATCAGCCGCATGTCATGTCAACTGCAACGACGACCAACGAGACGCCTTTAACCGTGGCAGCCACTGGGACGGACGGACGGGACGTCCATAATTTCAAATCTCCCGTTCTCACGCCACGTCGGCCTATGCATGCAGCTTTGCATTGAATCCCAGCGACATGCGCATCTACCATCGCTCTCTGCCCTCGAGATTTTGGCCATCTATAATCATAAGAGCATGGTTAATAGTATAGCCAACCACTAGCTATATGATGTTGTCATGTCATTTATAGTCAAATTTATAGCCAACAAGTATAATACTCCCTCCGTCCGGGTGTATAAGTCATTCGCGTAGTTCTAGATCATCGATTTAAGGAATTAAATATATGTTATATGTCATGAAAAGTATACCACTAGATTTCCACACGGATGTAGTTTTTAAATATATATTTTTTGTCACATATAATACATATTTAGATAGTTAAATTATCGACCTAGAACTACGCGAATGACTTATACACCGGGACGGAGGTAGTAGTTAGATATAAACATGTACTACTTTATTGATACATGATCCACCTTACTCTCTCACAAAGTCTTTAGAAGAATGTGCCGCAGCTTGCTGTTAGTTTGTAACCCGCTCATCTTCTCTCTCCTTCCCAACTCAGTAAAAACATAATATTTTAAGTCTTACAGCCCACCTACGTATCTTAATATACTTGCTTTAAGATATGCCAATACTAGTAGACATCTCCTGTATATTTGTTGGTCGGCTACATCTAGAAAGTGTCGGTAGCTGGAGCAGCATAGTTGCGACTTTTCCTTCCATTTTTGGTTGCCTCCTCCTTTGTTTTTTGGTCCCCTCCTCCTGCCATGCTATTGTGTTTTTTTATCTTGCAAACCCATCAGTTACTTGCAAACTTGTTGCGGTTTGGGTAGCAAGGCGATGTTTTGTCAATCTTTCGATAGTTAAGTATTTATGAGACCAAATCGGCACTAGGACTATTTAAGCACAACTGTATGCATTGGTTGTATAGAAAACTGGAAGCGTGCAAAAGCATGCAATGTAAACAAACATAATAAGATTTCAAAGTTGTGATCACGACGGTGTGTTTGTCATTTGAATATGTTTCATGCCATGCTTGACTTTGCTGAACCAAGGCCAGCCATGCGCCTGCCCAGGTGAGCCTATTTATAAACTGAATCTTGCAGGTACAACCATTTTTGTAATGGGCCGGAACAAACAGGGTCTGGTGCGTTGAACTTGAAGAGGGCAGTAGTGTTGGTGGTTTCAGTTTATTGTTTCCCAATTTAACTAATGCTTTGGTGGTGGTTACTAACAAATTAGAAGTAGTTGTGGCATCTATCCAGTTATCAGCGACCACTGTTTCGTGTGCGCTTGCGTCACAGTGCGTTGATGTTTGAGGGAACGGATTTTCTCTAGTTGTAGCGTGCTGAGTTATGTTTGCTTGTTTATGCGCTGCCCTGGTTGCATCCTGAATCCATGCATGGTTTAACCCGTGGGGGTGACATTCTTTTCTTCTCTGTGAACCCATATATAGTAGACCGTTCAATGTTTTAACTGGTCAGATATATAGGTGTCTCCTTCTTCGTCGTGGAATATAGTTAATTATCTCCTAAACTAGAGACTGGCCGCGATAGTGGTACCCGTCTCCATATCCCCTTGTTGCATGTATGGTTGTTACTTTCTAGTCTGAATATGTACCATTAGAGGGGACATGGAGTATTTGATCCTGAGCTCATATGCTCCCGCATGAACAGTAAAATAAAAAAATTAGTAAAAAAACATTGATAAATTTTCTAATTGCGTGCAACATTTCAGGTTGAAATGGCATTTGTGGAGGTCTGGCCAAAAAAATAAATTCAATGGTCCAAAAAGACTATTGTTGGAAGCATTTTGGAGCATCGATTTGGTTATTTTTGCTCAGACCTTCACGAATATCATTTCGACTTGAAAATTTGCACGCACTTAGAACATTCACCAATGTTTAGCACAAAAAAAAAATCAGATTTCTTTGAATTTTTACTATTTTTTTCGATTTTATTGTTCATGCAGGAGCATATGAGCTCAGGATCAAAAGAGCACTTTCACCATTAGAGGCTCATACTCATGATGAAGAATAAGAGGGATCATGTAGTCTCCTTTCTTTGGATGTCTGCACCCTCTATCATGTACTCCCTCTGTAAACTAATATAAGAGTGTTTAGATAACTAAAATAGTAATCTAAACGCTCTTATATTAGTTTACGGAGGGAGTACAATGCAGGGTGCTTAGGGAGGAGCATATGAAAACTAATCAGTTTTTAGTGCGTGTAGTTATCAAGTTTATATAATAATACACAGGCTTAATTAGGCACTTCCACTGTAGAAACTAGATGATACCCCGCACGTTGTTGCAGGAATATTTTGCAACATATTTCAATGTGATTCGTTGTATGAATAATGAATAACTGAAGTAATAATATAAAAAGCTAAAACTGAAAATACATATAATTTATTATGTTTGATTACTATATAATTGTAATTTTTTTTATTAAATCTAAATAGCATAGTAGAATGAAAATTCTCTTGGATGTTTGCATGTTGGGATGAGTCTTTTTTTCATGCATCTTTAATGATGAAGTGACATGCTTGCATGTTGGAAGACATATGATAGTGAAGGTGGGCCTTTTCTCATGCATGATATGAGATGATGTGGCATGCTTGCATGTTGAGAGAAATAGTTAGTTGGACTAGCTATTTAGATATAGAAAATAAGCTTTGACACTTAAACAAAAATCAATTTATCTTTACAAGCCCCTCTCTAAACACCTTGCATTGTAAACAGTGTTCGTCCGTGGTCATTCCATTTACGTAATGGATAGTTGCGTCCGGTTCGGTGGGAGTCCAGAATGAAAATGAATGGGGTACTTTGTTGCATCGTGGCGCACATGCATATTCTAATCGGAAATGACTGGGCAAAGGATTCTTTCCGATCAGCATCCCCTGTCGGATTCCCGCCACTTGATAACCATACGCACCTAATCCCTGAGTTGCTCCTACTATAATTTTCTTCACTGCCCACTAAGCTTTCGTGTCAGTACTAATCTATAACTTGGTGCCTGGAGTGCTGCGACCTTCCAGTCGCCGTCGTGGCCGGTTCATCAACGGCTGCTTGCGTTGCGTGCGTGGGGCGGCACATCCATCTCATTAGTGTACAGGTTAGAAAGGCTAATTGGGACTGTTAAATCGCTTTGTTAATCGTCGCTGCCGCTTTCTCTTTCGTAGCACACCACTTGGTTAAGCTGATTAATTAAGCGTGGCTGGCAGCGACATTGGTCGATCGATCTCCCCCGGCGTCACCGTGATCTCTTTCCCTTTCCCGGTGGTGGTAACGAAGCTCCCCGAGCCCGGTGAAAAAGAAAGAAACACCAGCTAGCTATGTAGATCAAGATGTCTCACTGGAATTACCGCCTATCTATGTCCGTCTATGCCAACTACACAAGGTAGTTTCACTGGAATTACCTATGCACGTACGCCAACTCGACGTACGTACTATGTGTTTGCATTTATCTTAGTGATGAGGAGCTAGTGCTCTATCCACATACGAGTACCTATCTATGCCAACTCGACGAGGTAATTTCAATGGAATTACCTATGTGTATACGCCAACTCGACGTGCTTTATTTATGTAATTATGTTGGTTTGGAGTGCTCTATCCATGGTGATGGGTGACATACTGATGTGACCTTTCACTTCGTCCCGTGGGTTGGAGACCGACCAATGCATCAAGTCGCGGTCTCATGCTTTAAATAATATAAAAATAAACATAAAGTACTTCCTTGGAAAGGTCTTTGTGAGGGTCCTCTTCCTAGATCCGGTGGTTGTCTTCGGCACGGAGTTGCAAATTACAGGCGACGACTTGATGCAAAGGATGGTTGTGCAGTGACAGTGGTCGCATATCGAATGTAGCTGTTGGATCGTGGAAAAGAGGTGGCGACAACAAGCAAGTGACGTTGATGACGGTGCTATTCGAGCATCCAGTCTCGAGCTCCGGGGTGAAAGCCTAGGTCTGACCTTCTGTCAGTTATACCTAGCAATGGCGAGGTTTTTACATCGTTACCTTGTTGAAGGCATTGCTCGGATATGCTCGGACTGATTCTCCAGGATGGAAACCTAGATTCTGGCAATCGATGGTTGGATCCGGTGACGGCGGCGATTGAGCGCCACTACCTTCTTGAAGGCATTGCGGTTGAAGATTTTCATCGTCCGTGTGGTGTCATAAGATGGTCGGTGCGGATATGGTCTTTGTTGTAGTTTGCCGATCACGGTTTGTATCGCTTTGAGGTTCTTTTTACTTTTTTCCTTGCCCATGCATAACTTTGGTCTTACATGACTTCGCTATTTGTCGATGAGGTTTTTTGTGCGTGTGTTAGTGTTGGCTGTGTGCATCTTAGCTATACAGAGGCTGGATGTGTGCTCATTATATTTGTATCTTCTTGATGCTTCATCTTGAGTCAATAAAATCCACCCTTTATCGAAAAAACTTCCTCCGATCCATAATAAGTGTCATAACTTTGAACTAAGGTTGAACCTTAATTCAAAGCCGCAGCAATTATTATGGGTTCGAGGGAGTACGTTTGTTGCAACCGGAATTAATATTTTAGTAGATTAGCCCATTATTTAGGTGTCTATACTAATGTGGTTGTGGTATAAGTCAATAAAAGGTCGGGTGGGTGAAGGGGAGGGGGACATGCATCTTTTCCTCGGCTCCATGCAAGAATTACCAGCATAGTGCTGGGCTAAGCTGGGCTAAGTCCTTGCATTCATTCGATGGTTGGCGCAGACAACATGATGCTTGCAGGTATCGTTTCCTTGAAGGCATCATTGTGACATGCTCGCTCATCGAGTTGGGGCAACTCCGGAGGAAACCCTAGACCCTGTAAGGGATCAACGATTATGGCGCTTGTGTATCACACCTCTTGGATTATCATTATTTGAGAGTGTACCGGTTGGAGTGGCCAGTGGTAGGTGCTGGTCGTCGTTGATGTTGCATGTATGTATGACATGATCTTGGTTCGATCAAGTGGCTGATAGCCCCTGATGTTCCCGTTTGGAGCCAGGTTAGCAAGATATGATCCTCCTTGGACCACCTCGTTCCCATATATACGAGGTGTTGTTGGGTGGCCAGCAGATGGCCAGCGCTCATGGCTCTTGCCTTGCTTTGTTGAATGGCAATGGAAGTCGAAGACCATCTATGTTTGGTTGATCCAACGAGATCTCTGAAGTCGAGCACTTTCATCTTTAGTCGTTGTTTTTAATTTGTTCCCTCTTCTTCATGAATGACATGCAACATTGCTGCTTTACGTGAAAAAGTCATTTTCTTGTGTTTCACTTGACAGATTCCATAAAAGTGCATCACTTATATTTTTTTCCGACTTTTTTTCTCTTTGTATACACAAACAACATTTGAAATCTAATTTCACATCATAATTATTCAAGCCTTTTCATTTTAATAGATACATGAAAAGAAATGGAATGGATGCGTTCTACTGCACATAATTATACAACATTTCTAATTCATAATTCTGATAATTTTATATCCAAATAAAAATACAACATAGCCTCTAAATACACCAAAAAATCTCAAAAGAAAACATGAATAAACACCAAACTAGTGCTCATGTAGCTGCCATCGAACATTATCAATCTGCAGGGAAATGGAAGAAAAAATAGCAGGCTATTTCACCAAACAACACATGGGCGTCATTGGTGGCGGCCTGCAGGAGCAATCTGGTGGCCGACTGATGTCGAGCACCGCACAACAATGGCCATGGTGATCCGTAGGGATTCCTAGTGACGGCGGTGAAGTGACTCTGCTATGAGTTGCTCGCGGGAGGCGAGGCGGTGGTTGGTGGTTTTAACGAGTGAAAGTTTCTACCCTCCTAAGGTTGGAAAATTTTAGGAGAATGGGTCAGTAGCCCCTAAATACAAGGGCAATTGCTTGTTCAAAGAAAGAAAATATCAGGGCATGTGTGGGAAAAAAAATACCATACTCATAGGGTATGGTATTGAGATGTGTTTAGAGTGGAGTGGAGAGTGAGCTTTGACTAGGGTTCGTTCGAAGGGATGTACGTGGAGTTAGGTGAGCTGGTCCGACATGATAGTTATGCCCTGGCCTTCCCATACCGCCCCGGATTTAAGCTGTATTTGAGGGTGCTGATCAACCCGGACGTCCACCCAGCTTAGAAAGCCTAGCTGGTTCACGGTTCTGTGACCGGGCAAGTCGTCCATCCGATCACTTTGGGGAGCCCGACAGTATCATTTTTTTGGGACGACGATAACTGCCACACGTGTGGCATCTAGTGAGATTGTGCCTCACGCCCTGTGTGGCACGGAGACGGCCCCGCCCGCACGACGGTGTCCGGGTGCAGGCAGCCACAGCCTGCACGTCCGGTGTGTGGCACAATCGCCCACAGGTCCGGGCGATCGACCGCGCTGCCCGCACGATCTAACGCGCCCGTCGTCCTGGCCTGCCTTCGAACCCCACTCCGACCTGCCGCCGTCGTCTCCTACCTCTTGATCGCCTACATCCATCATCTTTCTTCTCTAGTTCCCATGGCAACCAGAGCAGATCCCTATCGCATCCCTACCCCCCCACCGCCACCCCCACCCCTCCCCCGCGACGACGAGCTAACAGGTCGATCTCCGATCTCCTCCTGTTTCTCATCCTTCTTCTGTCCATAAAATCAAAAATTCCAGATTTCCTACGAAGATGGCGACTAGAACCATGTTGTCATGGCAAACACACCACAGATCTGTGTGTATTCCCCCTTTGCCAACCAACATACGCCAGATTTGCCATATTGTATCCTAGAGTTGAACTAAGCTTCTGGTTTGGGTTGTTGCAAGTAGTTGCTCCAGAAGAATGTGTAGGATTTACTAAAATTAGGGGAAAGAAAGGAGGAATTTGGGTGGTGCGTACAGAGGGAAACATTTAATTGCCACATATATCTGACGTTAGTTGCCACCTATCTTTGCCGTTAGCTGCCACCATGTTATGTTGTTACTTGCCATCAAATTATCTTGGCTGCTGCCATCTGTTCAAAATGATAGTTGGCATCCAGATTTTAGAATATAGAATGAATGTGCATGACCTACTTTCCATGATGTATTGGTTGTCTATGCAAGAAAATGTGATAAGATTGCCGTGTTTTCTTGTATGTGCAAAATAGAAAGTGTGCATTTTCGGATATTCATACGTTCTTGTTCACGCAGTGAGTGAAGGCACATTGGTAGAAAAAAGCGGAAACATGAATCATGAAGACGGCACTAGTCCTTGATTTTCTCAAAGGCCGGAGACGCCTCCTTGGGATGCAGCAGAGTACAATCAACTCATTTCCGCAGGGCCGTTATTGCCACTACTAGAGCAGTACGTGAGCATCGGTACGATGCATGATAAAAAAAGGGCCAGTTGTCATGTTTGTGATGAGGAAAATGGCATTCTACTTATGTCCTACAATGTCATTTTTCACAGGTTCTTATGACCCAACCACACACACGGGGATACCATGGCAAGTTCAGGCATAGGGCGCTAACGCTGACAGATGTGTGGGTGACCAACTTCAAGTATCCAATGTGGAAAATCAAGGTAATACAGAAAAAGAAACATACTGGTGTGGCCATGAAATTAAACTTGCAAGGATGACAAAGACTAACGAGTTATATGAAAAAATGCAGGACCTTCATGCAGCACGTGGCAACATGCGGCAACCATGTACCTGCCATCAACGTCGTACACAGGTGAGTCGTATAAAGTGATTTTGTGGACAGTGAATCAGGAGAAGGAACATATGTGACATTGGTGTTTACATGGTGACTTGACAAAACACAGTTGCCGTGTCTGGACAACTGCAGTTGCTGTGTCTAGACAACTGCAGTTTCCATGTCTAGACAACTGCAGTTGCCATGGCAAATCAATTGAAGTTGTCATGTGTAATCAAATGTGATTGCAATGTCTAAACAACTGTGGATGACAAGTGTGAACAAATCTGCGTGCCATGGTTGAACAACTACATGTGCCATGTTGTACAAACTATAGTTGCCATGCATTGACCAACTACTAAAGTGATCGTAGGCTGTTATGATGGAACCACATCAGCAAACATATCGTGGCAAGCTTCACAGTTACAGGCCAACGCCATTGCAGATAGAGCACACCAAATTGGAATGACAGACCAGATATGATTAGCACATGTGGCACAACAAGGTAAAAATATGTGAACCAGCAAAACAGTAGTGCATTTGCTTTTGTGGAAAAGCATGGGGGTAAAGTGGATTTGTCATAGTGGTGGCGGAAAACAACAGAAATGCTACCAAGTGGAAGCATGCAAAATAGTGATGTATTGTCTTCTGGATTTGTCAATTGCTGTATGCCTGTGTGCAACATTCGTGATTGACTCCATTTGCCTAGTGAGCTCATACCTAGAATCCAAGTTTTGATGCCAAAGATGTTGGTTGCCATGCCTTGGCAACAGTAACTGCCATGTTTGATAGACTGTAGCTGCCATGGCTGAAAAACTGCAGTTGCCATGCATGACGACATGCAGATGCCATGACTTGCTGTATGAATGATGTCATGCCAAATCAGATGCAGTTGCTATATTCCGTTACGATAAACTTGCCATTGAAGCAATGCTTACACACGCACCTGTTTTTTGCAGGACCTTCAAGTACAATCAACAACGGCGTGGGGACATCTACTGCGGGAACCTCTGAGCACACGGAAGAAGCATTCCACCAGCCAGCCAACAATCCTGCCACAAACAATGCAGAATCAGTGTCGGAAATGGAATCATTCCAGCAATGCCGACAAGCACACCTTTGCACACCAGCACAAGCAACACTCAAGCAGATGAAACAGCCGCCGATACTGAAGTGAATGATGAAACTGATGAAGAAGTTGGGTAGAGATTTGGTTCATTTGAAGATGCCAGGAATTCTACCAGAGATATGCAATGTCCCACGGGTTTGCGTTGAACACCGAATACCATAGGAAAATAAAAAAACTAACGAGTATAGCAGAGGTAGATAAGGTTCTACAAGGCACAAAGGAACAAGAAGAGTAAAGGTGTTGCGCCTATCATGCCGGAACGAAAGAGAGGCATCACTGTCTAAACATAATGCCCTGTCCGGTGTAAGCTAAACGCGGATGGAGCATGGTGGGTGGTCACCGAATATTTCGACAAACACAACCATGAACTCATAAAGAAGTTTGATCTCGTAAAATTTCTGAGCGCCCATAGAGGATTCACCGCCCTCGAGAAGAAATTCATAAAGCTGCTACATGATTGTAACGTCGGTCCATCAAGAATGGTCCAGATACTGTCCTTGATCCACAATGGAGATGGTAGACTGAGTAGCATGCCCTACATACCGGCAGACGTCACAAACCTAAAGGCAAAGTACCGTAGAGAAAGCAGGTTGGCTGACATAGAAGACACGATAGCCTACTTCGAAGAGAAAGCAAAAGCGGATGTTGATTTCTTCCACAGGATAAGATTGGACGATGAGGACTATGTCAGAAACATGTATTGAGTGGATGGTGCTGCAAGAAGAGCCTACAAACATTTCCGTGATTGCATTTCATTCGACGCGACATATCTCACAAATATGTACAAGATGCCCCGCGCTCCATTCATAGGAATAAATAACCACAATCAGTCATTGCAGTTCGGTTGCGGACTCGTTCGGAACAAAGATACGGACGGTTACACTTGGCTGTTCAAAACCTTCTTGGAGTGCATGGGTGGACTTGCTCCAATGAACATAATAGCAGACTAGGATTTTAGCATGCGTGCAGGCATAGAGGAGGTCTTTCCGTTGACAATGCACAGGCACTGCAGGTGGCATATTATTAAGAAGGCTGAGGAGACGCTAGGACCATTCTTTGCTGACCATCCAGAGCTGCACAAGGCATTCGAGTTGTGTGTGGACCACCGTTTGATGGTGGAGGAGTTTGAACGGAGCTAGATGACTATGATTGAAACATATCAAGTCCAAGACAATGAGACACTTACTAGCCTGTGGGAGAAGCGAATGTACTGGGTGCCGGCCTACTTCATGCAGTGCTTCTTCCCATTTCTGTAGACTACGCAACGCAGCAAGGGGTTCAATGCTGTTTTGAAGCAGTACGTGAGCCTTGGCAACTCATTGCTGCAGTTTGCCAAGCAATACACCGCTTTGCAACAGAAAATACTGGGATCTGAGCTACAGTAAAAAGCAAACACCGCGCTCAAGCAACCTAAATTGCTAACATATTTACCGATGGAAAGGCAGATGAGCAAGATATATACCAACAAGATTTTTAACAAGTAAGTGAATAATTTTACCATTCTAATTTGCACAAGCATGAAGTTAGTAGGTGACATGTAGAATGCAATGCAGTTGCCAACTTTTTTGACTTGTTGATCTATTGAAAAATAGCCATTGAGTATATTGTAAGCATGTTCTGTAATTGCCATGTGAAATCAACTATAGTTGCCATGTGGGTTGAACTATAATTGCCATGTTTAATGAACTGTAGTTGCCGTGTGAAATGATATGTCGTTGACATGTGACCCAAAACTGCATTTGCCATGTTTTATGAACTACATTTTGTTGGGAACATAGTAATGTCAAAAAAATTCCTACGTACATGCAAGATCATGGTGATGCATAGCAACGAGAGGGAAGAGTGTTGTCTACATACACTCGTAGACCGTAAGCGGAAGCGTTATGACAACGCGGTTGATGTAGTCGTACGTCTTCACGATCAACCAATCCTAGCACTGAAGGTACGACACCTCTGCGATCTGCACATGTTCGGCTCGGTGACGTCCCACGAACTCACGATCTAGTAGAGCATCAAGGAAGAGCTTCGTCAGCACAACGGCATGATGACGGTGATGATGATGCTACCGGAACAGGGCTTCACCTAAGCACCGCTACGATATGACCGAGGTGGATTATGGTGGAGGGGGGCACCGCACACGGCTAAAATATCAATGATCCACTTGTGTGTCTATGGGGTGCCCCCTCCCCCGTATATAAAGGAGTGGAGGAGGGGGAGGGGGACGGCCTCCTAGGCGCGCCCCAAGGGGATTCCTACTCCCACCGGGAGTAGGATTCCCCCCTTCCCTAGTTGGATTAGGAGAGAAGGAAGGGGGAGGAAGGAGGAAGGAAAGGGGGGGCCGGCCCCCTCCCAATTCGGATTGGGCTTTGGGGGGGGGCCCTCCTTTGCTCCCTTCTCCTCTCTCCCACTATGGCCCAATAAGGCCCATATACCTCCCGGGGGATTCCGGTAACCTCCTGGTTCATCGGTAAATGCTCGATCTCACCCGGAACCATTTCGATGTCCAAATATAGTCGTCCAATATATCGATCTTTATGTATTGACTATTTGGAGACTCCCCGTCATGTCCGTGATCATATCCGGGACTCTGAACTACCCTCGGTACATCAAAACACATAAACTCATAATACGATCGTCACAGAATGTTAAGCGTGCGGACCCTACGGGTTCGAGAACTATGTAGACATGACCGAGACGCGTCTCCGTTCAATAACAAATAGTGGAACCTGGATGCTCATATTGCCTCCTACATGTTCTACGAAGATCTTTATCGGTCAAACCGCATAACGATATATGTTGTTCCCTTTGTCATCGGTATGTTCTGGCCCGAGATTTGATCATCGGTATCTCAATACCTAGTTCAATCTCGTTACCTGCAAGTCTCTTTACTCGTTCCGTAATGCTACATCGCGTAACTAACTCATTAGCTACAGTGCTTGCAAGGCTTATAGTGATGTACATTACTAAGAGGGCCCAGAGATACCTCTCTGACAATCAGAGTGACAAATCCTAATCTCGATCTATGCCAACTCAACAAACACCATCGGAGACACATGTAGAGCACCTTTATAATCACCCAATTATGTTGTGACGTTTGGTAGCACACAAAGTGTTCCTCCGGTATTTGGGAGTTGCATGATCTCATAGTCATAGAAACATGTATAAGTTATGGAGAAAGCAACAACAACAAACTAAACGATCATCGTGCTAAGCTAACAGATGGGTCAAGTCAATCACATCATTCTCTAATGATGTAGTTCCGTTAATCAAATGACAACTCATGTCTATGGTTAGGAAACATAACCATCATTGATTCAACGAGCTAGTCAAGTAGAGGCACACTAGTGATACTCTGTTTGTCTATGTATTCACACACATACTAAGTTCCCGGTTAATACAATTCTAGCATGAATAATAAACATTTATCATGATATAAGGAAATATAAATAACAACTTTATTATTGCCTCTAGGGCATATTTCCTTCAGTCTCCCACTTGCACTAGAGTCAATAATCTAGATTACAATGTAATGATTCTAACACCCATGGAGTCTTGGTGTTGATCATGTTTTGCTCGTGAGAGAAGCTTAATCAACGGGTCTGCAACATTCAGATCCGTATGTATCTTGCAAATCTCTATGTGTCCCTCCTTTAGTTGATCGCGGATGGAATTGAAGCGTCTCTTGATGTGGTTGGTTCTCTTGTGAAATCTGGATTCCTTTGCCAAGGCAATTCACCAGTATTGTCACAAAAGAGTTTCATTGGACCCGATGCACTAGGTATGACACCTACATCAGATATGAACTCCTTAATCCAGACTCCTTCATTTGCTGCTTCTGAAGCAGCTATGTATCCTGCTTCACACGTAGATCCCGCCATGATGCTCTGCTTGGAACTGCACCAACTGATAGCTCCACCATTTAATAAAAATACGTATCCGGTTTGTGACTTAGAGTCATCCGGATCAGTGTCAAAGATTGCATCGACATAACCGTTTACGACGAGCTCTTTGTCACCTCCATATACGAGAAACATATCCTTAGTCCTTTTCAGGTATTTTAGGATATTCTTGACCGCTGTCCAGTGATCCACTCCTGGATTACTTTAGTACCTCCCAGCTAAACTGATAGCAAGGCACACATCAGGTCTGGTACACAACATTGCATACATGATAGAGCCTATGGCTGAAGCATAGGGAACACCTTTCATTTTCTCTCTATCTTCTGCAGTGGTCGGGCATTGAATCTGACTCAACTTCACACCTTGTAATATAGGCAATAACCCTTTCTTTGCTTGATCCATTTTGAACTTCTTCAAAACTTTATCAAGGTATGTGCTTTGTGAAATTCCAACTAAGTGTCTTGATCTATCTCTATAGATCTTGATGCCCAATATATAAGCAGCTTCACCGAGGTCTTTCATTGAACAATTCTTATTCAAGTATCCTTTTATGCTATTTAGAAATTCAGTATCATTTCCGATCAATAATATGTCATCTACATATAATATCAGAAATGCTACGGAGCTCCCACTCACTTTCTTGTAAATACAGGCTTCTCCAAAAGTCTGTATAAAACCATATGCTTTGATCACACTATCAAAGCATATATTCCAACTCCGAGATGACTTGCACCAGTCCATAAATGGATCACTGGAGCTTGCACACTTTGTTAGCACCTTTTGGATCGACAAAACCTTCTGGTTGCATCATATACAATTCTTCTTTAAAATATCCATTAAGGAATGAGTTTTGACATCCATTTGCCAAATTTCATAATCATAAAATGCGGCAATTGCTAACGTTATTCGGACGGACTTAAGCATCGCTACGGGTGAGAAGGTCTCATCGTAGTCAACTCCTTGAACTTGTCAAAAACCTTTTGCAACAAGTCAAGCTTTGTGGGCAGTAATACTATCATCAGTGTCAGTCTTCTTCCTGAAGATCCATTTATTCTCTATGGCCTGCCGATCATCGGGCAAGTCAACCAAAGTCCATACTTTGTTCTCATACATGGATCCCATCTCAGATTTCATGGCCTCGAACCATTTTGCGGAATCTGGGCTCATCATTTCTTCCTCATAGTTCGTAGGTTCGTCATGGTCAAGTAACATGACTTTTAGAACAGGATTACCGTACCACTCTGGTGCCGATCTTACTCTGGTTGACCTACGAGGTTTGGTAGTAACTTGATCAGAAGTTTCATGATCATCATCATTAGCTTCCTCACTTACTGGTGTAGGAATCACTGGAACTGATTTCAGTGATGAACTACTTTCCAATAAGGGAGAAGGTACAATTACCTTGTCAAGTTTTACTTTCCTCCCACTCACTTCTTTTAAAAGAAACTCCTTCTCTAGAAAGGATCCATTCTTAGCAACGAATATCTTGGCTTCGGGTCTGTGATAGAAGGTGTACCCAACAGTCTCCTTTGGGTATCCCATGAAGACACATTTCTCCGATTTGGGTTCGAGCTTATCAGGTTGAAGCTTTTTCACATAAGTATCACAGCCCCAAACTTTAAGAAACGACAACTTGGGTTTCTTGCCAAACCATAGTTCATAAGGTGTCGTCTCAACGGATTTAGATGGTGCTCTATTTAATGTGAATGCAGCCGTCTCTAAAGCATAACCCCAAAACGATAGCGGTAAATCAGTGAGAGACATCATAGATCGCACCATATCTAATAAAGTGCGGGTACGACATTCAGACACACCATTACGTTGTGGTGTTCCAGGTGGCGTGAGTTGCGAAACTATTCCGCATTGTTTCAAATGAAGACCAAACTCGTAACTCAAATATTCTCCTCCACGATCAAATTGTAGAAACTTTATTTTCTTGTTATGTTGATTTTCCACTTCACTATGAAATTCTTTGAACTTTTCAAATGTTTCAAACATATGTTTCATTAAGTAGACATACCCATATCTGCTCAAATCTTCTGTGAAGGTTAGAAAATAATGATATCCGCCGCGAGATTCGATGTTCATTGGACCACATACATCAGTATGTATGATTTCCAATAACTCTGTTGCTCGCTCCATTGTTCCGAAGAACGGAGTTTTAGTCATCTTGCCCATGAGGCATGGTTCGCAAGTACCAAGTGATTCCAGAAGTCCATCAGAATGGAGTTTCTTCATCTTGCCCATGAGGCATGGTTCGCAAGCATCAAGTGATTCATAATCAAGTGATTCCAAAAGCCCATCAGAATGGAGTTTCTTCATGCGCTTTACACCAATATGACCTAAACGTCGGTGCCACAAATAAGTTACACTATCATTATCAACTCTGCATCTTTTGGCTTCAATACTATGAACATGTGTATCACTACTATCAAGATTTAGTAATAGACCACTCATCAAGGGTGCATGAACATAAAAGATATTACTCATATAAATAGAACAACCATTATTCTCTGATTTAAATGAATAACCGTCTCGCATCAAACAAGATCCAGATATAATGTTCATGCTCAACGCTGTCACCAAATAAAAATTATTTAGGTCTAAAATTAATCTCGAAGGTAGATGTAGAGGTAGCGTGCCGACGGCAATCACATCGACTTTGGAACCATTTCCCATGTGCATCTTCACCTCGTCCTTAGCCAATCTTCGCTTAATTTGTAGCCCCTGTTTCGAGTTGCAAATGTTAGCAACTAAACCAGTATCAAATACCCAGGCACTATTGTGAGCATTAGTAAGGTACACATCAATAACGTGTATATCAAATATACCTTTCACTTTGCCATCCTTCTTCTCCGCCAAATACTTGGGGAAGTTCCGCTTCCAGTGACCAGTTCCTTTGTAGTAGAAGCACTCAGTCTCAGGCTTAGGTCCAGCCTTGGGTTTCTTCACTTGAGCAGCAACTGGCTTGCTGTTCTTCTTGAAGTTCCCCTTCTTCCCTTTACCCTTTTTCTTGAAACTGGTGGTTTTGTTGACCATCAACACTTGATGCTCCTTCTTGATATCTACCTCCACATCCTTTAGCATTGCGAAGAGCTCAGGAATCATCTTATCCATCCCTTGCATATTATAGTTCATCATGAAGCTCTTGTAGCTTTGTGGCAGTGATTGAAGAACTCTGTCAATGACACTATCATCAGGAAGATTAACTCCCAGTTGAGTCAAGTGGTTGTGGTACCCAGACATTCTGAGTATATGTTCACTGACAGAACTATTCTCCTCCATCTTGCAGCTGTAGAACTTATTGGAGACTTCATATCTCTCAATCCGGGCATTTGCTTGAAATATCAACTTCAACTCTTGGAACATCTCATATGTTCCATGACGTTCGAAACGTCGTTGAAGTCCCGGTTCTAAGCCATAAAGCATGGCACATTGAACTATCGAGTAGTCATCAGCTTTGCTCTGCCAAGTGTTCACAACATCTGGCGTTGCTCCTGCAGCGGGTTTGTCACCTAGCGGTGCTTCCAGGATGTAATTCTTCTATGCAGCAATGAGGATAATAGTCAAGTTATGGACCAGTCCGTGTAGTTGCTACCATCATCTTTGGACTTAGCTTTCTCTAGGAACGCATTAAAATTCAACGGAACAACAGCATGAGCCATCTATCTACAACAACATAGACATGCAAAATACCATCAGGTACTAAGTTCATGATAAATTAAAGTTCAATTAATCAAATTACTTAAGAACTCCCACTTAGATAGACATCTCTCTAATAATATAAGTGATCACGTGATCCATATCAACTAAACCATGTCCGATCATCACGTGAGATGGAGTAGTTTTGAATGGTGAACATCACTATGTTGATCATATCTACTATATGATTCACGCTCGACCTTTTGGTCTTAGTGTTCCGAGGCCATATCTTCGTATGCTAGGCTCGTCAAGTTTAACCCGAGTATTTTGCGTGTGCAAAACTGGCTCACACCCATTGTATGTGAACGTAGAGCTTATCACACCCGATCATCACGTGGTGTATCGGCACGACGAACTTTAGCAACGGTGCATACTCAGGGAGAACACTTATACCTTGAAATTTAGTGAGAGATCATCTTATAATGCTACCATCGAACTAAGCAAAATAAGATGCATAAAGGGTAAACATCACATGCAATCAATAGAACTGATATGATATGGCCATCATCATCTTGTGCCTTTGATCTCCATCTCCAAAGCACCGTCATGATCACCATTGTCATCGACTTGACACCTTGATTTCCATCGAAGCATCATTGTCGTCTCACCAACTATTGCTTCTACGACCATCGCTACCACTTAGTGATAAAGTAAAGCAATTATATGGCGATTGCATTTCATACAATAAATGGCTCCTGCCAGTTGCCGATAACTGTGTTACAAAACATGATCATCTCATACAATAAAATTTAGCATCATGTCTTGACCATATCACATCACAACATGCCCTGCAAAAACAAGTTAGACGTCCTCTACTTTGTTGTTGCAAGTTTTACGTGGCTGCTACGGGTTGAGCAAGAACCGTTCTTACCTATGCATTAAAAACCACAACACGGTATAGTGATTGCTTTTTGATCTTCAGAAAGAACCCTGTTCATTGAATCCAATTCAACTAAAGTTGGAGAAACTAACACCCACCAGCCACCTATGTGCGAAGCACGTCGGTAGAACCAGTCTCGCGTAAGCGTACGCATAAAGTCGGCCTGGGCCGCTTCATCCAACAATACCGCTGAATCAAGAATCAACTAGTGACAACAAGCAATATGTATATACCCACGCCTACAACTCATTTGTGTTCTACTCGTGCATATAACATCTATGCATAAACCTGGCTCGGATGCCACTGTTGAGAACGTAGTAATTTCAAAAATTTCCTACGCACACGCATGATCATGGTGATGCATAGCAACGAGAGGGAAGAGTGTTGTCTACGTACCCTCATAGACCGTAAGCGGAAGCATTATGACAACGCGGTTGATGTAGTCGTACGTCTTCACGATCGACCGGTCCTAGCACCAAAGGTACGACACCTCCGCGATTTGCACACGTCCGGCTCGGTGACGTCCCACGAACTCACGATCCAGTAGAGTGTCGGGGAAGAGCTTCGTCAGCACAACGGCATGATAATGGTGATGATGATGCTACTGGAACAGGGCTTCGCCTAAGCACCGCTACGATATGACCAAGGTGGATTATGGTGGAAGGGGGCACCGCACACGGCTAAAAGATCAATGATCAACTTGTATGTCTATGGGGTGCCCCCTCCCCCATATATAAAGGAGTGGAGGAGGGGGAGGGGGCCGGCCTCCTAGGCGCGCCCCAAGGGGAGTCCTACTCCCACAGGGAGTAGGATTCCCCCCTTCCCTAGTTGGATTAGGAGAGAAGGAAGGGGGAGGAAGGAGGAAGGAAAGGGGGGCCGGCCCCCTCCCAATTCGGAATGGGCTTGGGGGGGGGGCGCCCCCTCCTTTGCTCCCTTCTCCTCTTTCCCACTATGGCCCAATAAGGCCCATATATCTCCCGGGGGGTTCCAGTAACCTCCCGGTTCATCGGTATATGCCCGATCTCACCCGGAACCGTTCCGATGTCCAAATATAGTCGTCCAATATATCGATCTTTATGTCTCAACTATTTCGAGACTCCTCGTCATGTTCGTGATCATATCCGGGACTCCAAACTACCTTTGGTACATCAAAACACATAAACTCATAATACGATCATCACAGAACGTTAAGCGTGCGGACCCTACGGGTTCGAGAACTATGTAGACATGACCGAGACACGTCTCCGGTCAATAACCAATAGCGGAACCTGGATACTCATATTGGTTCCCACATGTTCTATGAAGATCTTTATCGGTCAAACTGCATAACAATATATGTTGTTTCCTTTGTCATTGGTATATTACTTGCCCGAGATTTGATCATCGGTATCTCAATACCTAGTTCAATCTCGTTACCGGCAAGTCTCTTTACATGTTTCATAATGCTACATCTCGTAACTAACTCATTAGCTACATTGCTTGCAAGGCTTATAGTGATGTACATTACCGAGAGGGCCCAGAGATACCTCTTCGACAATCGGAGTGAAAAATCCTAATCTCGATCTATGCCAACTCAACAAACACCATCGGAGACACCTATAGAGCACCTTTATAATCACCCAATTACGTTGTGACGTTTGGTAGCACACAAAGTGTTCCTCCGGTATTCGGAGTTGCATGATCTCATAGTCATAGAAAAATGTATAAGTTATGGAGAAAGCAATAGCAACAAACTAAAGGATCATCGTGCTAAGCCAATGGATGCGTCAAGTCAATCACATCATTCTCTAATGATGTGATCCCGTTAATCAAATGACAACTTATGTCTATGGTTAGGAAACATAACCATCATTGATTCAATGAGATAGTCAAGTAGAGGCAAACTAGTGACACTCTGTTTGTCTAGGTATTCACACATGTACTAAGTTTCCGGTTAATACAATTCTAGCATGAATAATAAACATTTATCATGATATAAGGAAATGTAAATAACAACTTTATTATTGCGTCTAGGACATATTTCGTTCACATTTGCCATGTTAAATAAACTGCATTTGCCATGTTAAATGAACTGCATTTGCCATGTTGAATGTTATGCAGTTGCCATGTGAAATATCATGCAGTTGCCATGTGAAATATCATGCAGTTGCCGTGTGGAAACAAATAACACAAGAACAGATGTGGGAAAAAAATCAGGATTTCCATGCCATCATTGATGTTAGATACATTTGCTATGTTACGACCTACATCAACATAAGGTGCTACAAAACATCATATAAGAGTTTAACAAAAACAAAAAAACATGCAGATTCCAGGAGGAAATAAAGCTTGTTAGCATGTACATGGCTTATTAGATGGACGAACATACGTTCAAGGCGTGTTCTCTCTTGGGCATGTCGGATTCAGAACCTGAAGACCCGAACAAGGGAAGGAACTACTTCATGAAGGCCTCGATAAACGAAGGCGAATACTACTACCAATGCTGCAAATTCGAACGGGACGGGCTGGGATTGTGTGCTGTCACATACTGAAAGTAATGGACATGGTCGCGGTAACGCGATTGCCCCGCCATTTCATACGACGGCGATGGACCTGGGATGCTGAGGATGCGTTGGGGCCACAAACATCAAATGCAGTTTTGGCTGTGCATGATGAGAGACCAGAGGCAACCATGGAAGCCATGAGGCATGTTGTGTTGACCAAGAACTATGTTGAACTAATAGATGAAGCATGCAAGAGTGATGAGACAGCGAGGGTGGCAGAAAAACACAGGAAGGCCCTGAAAAGAGAGCTTGATGAGATAAAAAAGAGGAAGGCTGAAGAAGCCTTACACAGGTTCTCCCGCACCTCAATTGTGCCTTCGTCCACGGGTCGATCATCTAAAAACTCGGAGGCAGGGTCTGGAACAACAAGCACGCAAACCCAGGCCAGGAACCTGCCCCATTCCATCACAAAAGGGCGTCCAAAAGAGGTGAGATACAAATCAGGGTTGGAGATTCAAGCAAAACACAAGAAAACAAAGAAAGGGATGGGCAATCCGTGTGCAACTTTGGAGGATTGTAACTTGGGTGTTGGTGACATTTTTTGTAAGGTAGATGGTCTAGATTTTAAAAAATGGGAGAATGACTGTTGATCGGCATCAGAACTTGAAAGAAAATGACATGAATCAGTGGCTACAATTGCCCCATGTGTGGTACTAAATCTGCCATCACTAGTACGAAACAGGGCTTTGGTTGGGGCCTGGCCAGCCCATTAGTCCCGGTTCAGTCATGAACCGGGACCCATGGGGGGCATACGCCACGGTTCGTGTGCCCAGGGGCCCGGCCGGGCCTCGGGAGGCATTTTTCCTGGTTCGTGTGGACCCATTTGTCCTGGTTCTAGGAACGAACCGGGACCAATTGTCCTCGCTCCTGGCCCACAACCATTGGTACCGGTTCATGCCTAGAACCGGGACAGAAGGGGGGCCTTTAGTCCCGGTTCCAGCCACGAACCGGGACCAATGAGGTGGCTATATATACCCCATCGCCGCGGCAGAGCACTCCACAGTGCTCTGTTTTTTTGGCCGGCGAGGGGATATCTTTGTGGTGCTCTAGCTCACCTCCTATGCACATGAGGTGTTCGATGAAATGCCCGAGCCACACTAGTTAAGCTTTCTCCTCTCGAAGCTCGGCCTCCAAGCTCCATTTTCCCTATGATTTATCTAGGTTTAGCGGTCCGTCACGTCCCGTCTTCGTCTTCACCGCCGTCGACTGCCCGCACCGATCTTGTCGCCGGCACCATCGTGGTGATCCTCTTGTTCTTATCTTCTTTCTGAAAGGAAAAAAAATTCTTACTTTAGAATTTAGATAGATACTTGTCTAATTTTCTTAGTTTTATTATTGCTTGTTATTATATAGTGCGATGGTTTTGGTATCCGCCCCCGTCGGCCCTCGTCCTCGCTATGATTCAGATGTGGTATATATTATCTTTTATAACTATTTGGTTCATTTATTGTTTATGACAATTATGCCGACCAACGTGACATAGATTTTTTTTATCTAGGAGGTAGTTGAACTGGAAATTCCAACCGACCCTATTGTTGAGAGGTTAAATTTAGTTGAAGAAGAAAACAATTACTTGAAGGAAAAAATAAAAGATTTGAGGAGGAGAAGATGATATTGGAGTTGCATGTTGCGGATGTCGTCGATGATCACAAGATCAAGATGGATGCAATGCGGTTGAAGATTAGAAAGATTAGAAAATATGCCATTCATACCGACACTTGGTATCATTATGCCGTTGGATCAATTGTTACCTTAGTTGTGATTATGATCGCATTTTTGTTGCATTGAAAGGTTTTACATAGTTTCAATGTATGGTTTAACTAGATGCTCTAGAGAGCTATATGTTGTTCAATGAGAACTATGTATGTACTTTGGTTTTAATGTGATGATGAACTTCTATTAATTTTGTCACTTATCTATCCATGTGAATCTGTAATGGTTTTTGACACACATAATTATATATAATGCACGCAGATGAACCAGCAATGGATGTACAGTGACAGACACACCTCCGAGTACATTAAGGGCCCGCATAATTTTCTCGAAGTGGATGAGGCAAACAAGCAGAATGGTTTTATGTGTTGTCCATGCCCTATATGTGGGAATACAAAGTCTTACTCTGACCAGAAAATCCTTCACAACCACCTGCTTTATAAGGGTTTCATGCCACACTATAATGTTTGGACCAAGCACGGAGAATTAGGGGTTATGATGGAAGACAACGAAGAAGAAGAGGACGATGACAACTATGTGCCCCCTGAATACGGTGATGCTGCAACAGGGTAAGCTGCTGAAGATCAAGAGGAACCAGACGATGTGCCCTATGATGATGATCTCCGCTGGGTCATTGTTGATGCAAGGACATAGTGCGAAAGTCAAAAGGAGAAGTTGAAGTTCGATGCATGTTAGAGGATCATAAAAAAGGGTTGTACCCCAATTGCGAAGATGGCAACACAAAGCTCGGTACCGTACTGAAATTGCTACAGTGGAAGGCAGAGAATGCTGTGCCTGACAAAGGATTTGAGAAGCTTCTGAAAATATTGAAGAAGAAGCTTCCAAAGGATAACGAATTGCCCGACAGTACATACACAACAAAGAAGGTCGTATGCCCTCTAGGATTGGAGGTGCTGAAGATACATGCATGCCCTAATGACTACATCCTCTACCGCGGTGCGTACGAGGATTTGAATGCATACCCGGTATGAGGTGCATTGCGGTATAAGATCAGACGAGATGGCCCTGGTGATGTTGACGGCGAGCCCCCCCAGGAAGATGGTTCCTGTGAAGGTGATGTGGTATGCTCCTATAATACCATGGTTGAAACATATGTTCAGAAATGAAGAGCATGCCAAGTTGATGCGATGGCAGAGAGAGGACCGTAAGAAAGACGAGAAGTTGAGACCACCCGTTGACGGGTCGCAGTGGAGAAAAATTGAGAGAAAGTACTGGGTCGAGTTTGCAGGTGACCCAAGGAACGTATGGTTTGGTTTAAGCACGGATGGCATTAATCCTTTCGTGGAGCAAAGCAACAATCACAGCACCTGGCTCGTGACTCTATGTATGTATAACCTTCCTCCTTGGATGTGCATGAAGCGAAAGTTCATTATGATGCCAGTTCTCATCCAAGGCCCTAAGCAACTCGGCAACGACATTTATGTGTACCTAAGGCCATTATTTGAATAACTTTTACAGTTATGGAATGGAAATGGTGTACGTGTGTGGGATGAGCACAAACAGGACAAATTTAACCTTTACGCATTGCTGTTTGTAACCATCAACGATTGGCCCGCTCTCAGTAACCTTTCAGGACATAAAAATAAGGGATACCACGCATGCATGCACTATTTAGCTGACACCGAAAGTATATACTATAGGGGAACATAGTAATTTCAAAAATTTCCTACGCACATGCAAGATCATGGTGATGCATAGCAACGAGAGGGAAGAGTATCGTCCATGTACCCTCGTAGACCGTAAGCGGAAGCATTATGAGAACGCGGTTGATGTAGTCGAACGTCTTCACGATCCGACCGATCCAAGTACCAAACACACGTCACCTCCAAGTTCAGCACAAGTTCAGCTCGATGACGTCCCACGAACTCCGATCCAGCAGAGCTTCACGGGAGAGTTCTGTCAGCATGACGGCGTGATGAGGTGATGATGTTGCTACCGACGCAGGGCTTCGCCTAAGCATCGCTACGATATGATCAAGGTGGATTATGATGGAAGGGGGCACCGCACACGACTTGGAACAATCAACTTGTGTGTTCTAGGGTGCCCCCTGCCCCCATATATAAAGGAGCAAAGGGGGAGGCCGGCCGGCCCCTGTAGGGCGCGCCAGGAGGAGTCCTCCTCCTAGTAGGAGTAGGACTCCCCTTTCCTACTCCTACTAGGAGGAGGAAAGGAAGGAGGAGAGGGAGAAGGAAGGAAAGGGAGGAAAGGGGGGCCGGCCCCCTAGTACAATTCGGCTTGGGCTAGGGGGGCCGCGCGCCCTGCCTCCTCTCTTCCACCACTTGGCCCATGAGGCCCAACACTTCTTCCTCGTATTCCCGTAACTCTCCGGTACTTCAAAAAATACCCGAATCACTCAGAACCTTTCCGATGTCCGAATATAGTCATCCAATATATCGATCTTTACGTCTCGACCATTTCGAGACTCCTCGTCATGTCCCCGATCTCATTCGGGACTCCTAACTACCTTCGGTACATCAAACCACAAAAACTCATAATACCGATCGTCCCCGAACGTTAAGCGTGCGGACCCTACGGGTTCGAGAACTATGTAGACATGACCGAGACATGTCTCCGATCAATAACCAATTGCGGAACCTAGATGTTCATATTGGCTCCTACATATTCTACGAAGATCTTTATCGGTCAAACCGCACAACAACATACGTTGTTCCCTTTGTCATCGGTATGTTACTTGCCCGAGATTCGATCGTCGGTATCTCGTACCTAGTTTAATCTCGTTACCGGCAAGTCTCTTTAATCGTTTCATAATGCACTATCCCGTAACTAACTCATTAGTTGCATTGCTTGCAAGGCTCATAGTGATGTGCATTACCGAGAGGGCCTACAGATACCTCTCCGACAATCGAAGTGACAAATCCTAATCTTGATCTATGCCAACTCAACAAGTACCATCGGAGACACCTGTAGAGCACCTTTATAATCACCCAGTTACGTTGTGACGTTTGGTAGCACACAGAGTGTTCCTCTGGTATTCGGGAGTTGCATAATCTCATAGTCATAGGAACATGTATAAGTGAGACGTCTCCAACGTATCTATAATTTTTGATTGTTCCATGCTATTATATTATCTGTTTTGGATGTTTATGGGCTTTATTATGCACTTTTATATTATTTTTGGGACTAACCTATTAACCCAGAGCCTAGTGCCAGTTTCTGTTTTTTTCCTTGTTTTAGAGTATCGCAGAAAAGGAAAATCAAACGGAGTCCAATTGACCTGAAACTTCACAGAACTTATTTTTGGAACGAAAGCAACCCGGGAGACTCGGAGTCCACGTCAAGAAAGCAACAAGGAAGCCACGAGGCAGGGGGTGCGCTCACTCCCCTGGGCGCAACCTCCACCCTCGTGGGCCCCTCGTGGCTCCCCTGATGTATTTCTTCCGCCTATATATATCCATATACCCTAAAACGATCGAGGAGCACAATAGATCAGGAGTTCCGCCGCCAAAAGCCTCCGTATCCATCGAAAGCCAATCTAGACCCGTTCCGGCACCCTGCCGGAGGGGGAACCCCTCTCCGGTGGCTATCTTCATCATCCCGCTGCTCTCCATGACGAGTAGGGAGTAGTTCTCCCTCGGGGCTGAGGGTATGTACCAGTAGCTATGTGTTTGATCTCTCTCTCTCTCGTGTTCTTGAGGTGATACGATCTTGATGTATCGCGAGCTTTGCTATTATATTTGGATCCTATGATGTTTCTTCCCCCCTCTACTCTCTTGTAATGGATTGAGTTTTCCCTTTGAAGTTATCTTATCGGATTGAGTCTTTAAGGATTTGAGAACACATGATGTATGTCTTGCATTTGCGTATCTGTGGTGACAATGGGATATCATGTGATTCACTTGATGTATGTTTTTGTGATCAACTTACGGGTTCCGTGAAGGAAATATGCCCTAGAGGCAATAATAAAGTTATTATTTATTTCCTTATATCATGATAAATGTTTATTATTCATGCTAGAATTGTATTAACCGGAAACATAATACATGTGTGAATACATAGACAAACATAGTGTCACTAGTATGCCTCTACTTGACTAGCTCGTTAATCAAAGATGGTTATGTTTCCTAACCATGAACAAAGAGTTGTCATTTGATTAACGGGATCACATCATTAGGTGAATGATCTGATTGACATGACCCATTCCATTAGCTTAGCACCCGATCGTTTAGTATGTTGCTATTGCTTTCTTCATGACTTATACATGTTCCTATGACTATGAGATTATGCAACTCCCGTTTGCCAGAGGAACACTTTATGTGCTACCAAACGTCACAACGTAAATGGGTGATTATAAAGGTGTTCTACAGGTGTCTCCAAAGGTAGATGTTGGGTTGGCGTATTTCGAGATTAGGATTTGTCACTCCGATTGTCGAAGAGGTATCTCTGGGCCCTCTCGGTAATGCACATCACATAAGCCTTGAAAGCATTGCAACTAATGAGTTAGTTGCGAGATGATGTATTACGGAACGAGTAAAGAGACTTGCTGGTAACGAGATTGAACTAGGTATTGGATACCGACGATCGAATCTCGGGCAAGTAACATACCGATGACAAAGGGAACAACGTATGTTGTTATGCGGTCTGACCGATAAAGATCTTCGTCGAATATGTAGGAGACAATATGGGCATCCAGGTCCCGCTATTGGTTATTGACCGGAGATTTGTCTCAGTCATGTCTACATTGTTCTCGAACCGTAGGGTCCGCACGCTTAACGTTACGATGATAGTTATTATGAGCTTATGCATTTTGATGTACCGAAGTTAGTTCGGAGTCCCGGATGTGATCACGGACATGACGAGGAGTCTCGAAATGGTCGAGACATAAAGATTGATATATTGGACGACTATATTCGGACACCGGAAGCGTTATGGGGAAGTTTCGGATAAAACCGGAGCACCGGGGGGTTACCGGAACCCCCCGGGGGGTTACCGGAACCCCCCGGGGGGTTAATGGGCCTCATGGGCCTAAAGTGGAGAAGAGGAAGGGGCTGCCAGGGCAGGCCGCGCCCCCCCTCTCCCCCTAGTCCGAATTGGACAAGGAGGGAGGGGCGGCGCCTTCCCTTTCCTTCTCTCCTTCCACCTCTCCTACTTGGACAAGGAAAAGGGAGGGGAGTCCTACTCCCGGTAGGAGTAGGACTCCTCCTGCGCGCCTCCTCTAGGGCCGGCCGCACCCTCCCTTGGATCCTTTATATACGGAGGCAAGGGGGCACCCTAGGACACACAAGTTGATCTTCGTGATCGTTCCTTAGCCGTGTGCGGTGCCCCCCTCCACCATATTCCACCTCGGTCATGTCGTTGCTGTGCTTAGGCGAAGCCCTGCGTCGGCAGAACATCATCATCGTCACCACGCCGTCGTGCTGACAGAACTCATCCCCGAAGCTTTGCTGGATCGGAGCCCGGGGAGCGTCATCGAGCTGTACGTGTGCTAAGAACTCGGAGGTGCCGGAGTAACGGTGCTTGGATCGGTCGGATCGGGAAGACGTACGACTACTTCCTCTATGTTGTATCAACGCTTCCGTTTCGGTCTACGAGGGTACGTAGACAACACTCTCCCCTCTCATTGCTATGCATCACCATGATCTTGCGTGTGCGTAGGAAATTTTTTGAAATTACTACGTTCCCCAACAGTGGCATCCGAGCCTAGGTTTTATATGTTGATGTTATATGCACGAGTAGAACACAAGTGAGTTGTGGGCGATATAAGTCATACTGCTTACCAACATGTCATACTTTGGTTCGGCGGTATTGTTGGATGAAGCGGCCCGGACCAACATTACGCGTACGCTTACACGAGACCGGTTCTCCCAACGTGCTTTGCACAGAGGTGGCTTGCGGGTGACAGTTTCTCCAACTTTAGTTGAACCGAGTGTGGCTACGCCCGGTCCTTGCGAAGGTTAAAACAGCACCAACTTGACACACTGTCGTTGTTGTTTTTGATGCGTAGGTAAGATTGGTTCTTGCTTAAGCCCGTAGCAGCCACGTAAAACTTGCAACAACAAAGTAGAGGACGTCTAACTTGTTTTTGCAGGGCATGTTGTGATGTGATATGGTCAAGACATGATGCTAAATTTTATTGTATGAGATGATCATGTTTTGTAACCGAGTTATCGGCAACTGGCAGGAGCCATATGGTTGTCGCTTTATTGTATGCAATGCAATCACGCTGTAATGCTTTACTTTATCACTAAGCGGTAGCGATAGTCGTGGAAGCATAAGATTGGCGAGACAACAATGATGCTACGATGGAGATCAAGGTGTCGCGCCAGTGATGATGGTGATCACGACGGTGCTTCGAAGATGGAGATCACGAGCACAAGATGACGATGGCCATATCATATCACTTATATTGATTGCATGTGATGTTTATCTTTTATGCATCTTATCTTGCTTTGATTGACGGTAGCATTATAAGATGATCTCTCACTAATTATCAAGAAGTGTTCTCCCTGAGTATGCACCGTTGCGAAAGTTCTTCGTGCTGAGACACCACGTGATGATCGGGTGTGATAGGTTCTACGTTCAAATACAACGGGTGCAAAACAGTTGCACACGCGAAATACTCAGGTTATACTTGACGAGCCAAGCATATACAGATATGGCCTCGGAACACGGAGACCGAAAGGTCAAGCGTGAATCATATAGTAGATATGATCAACATAATGATGTTCACCAATGAAACTACTCCATCTCACGTGATGATCGGACATGGTATAGTTGATGTGGATCACGTAATCACTTAGAGGATTAGAGGGATGTCTATCTAAGTGGGAGTTCTTTAAGTAAATTAATTGAACCTAAATTTATCATGAAACTTAGTACCTGATAGTATCTTGCTTGTTTATGTTTGATTGTAGATAGATGGCTCGTGCTGTTGTTCCGTTGAATTTTAATGCGTTCCTAGAGAAAGCAAAGTTGAAAGATGATGGTAGCAATTACACGGACTGGGTCCGTAACTTGAGGATTATCCTCATTGCTGCATAGAAGAATTACGTCCTGGAAGCACCGCTGGGTGCCAGGCCTGCTGTTGGAGCAACACCAGATGTTATGAACGTCTGGCAGAGCAAAGCTGATGACTACTCGATAGTTCAGTGTGCCATGCTTTACGGCTTAGAATCGGGACTTCAACGACGTTTTGAACGTCATGGAGCATATGAGATGTTCCACGAGTTGAAGTTAATATTTCAAGCAAATGCCCGGATTGAGAGATATGAAGTCTCCAATAAGTTCTATAGCTGCAAGATGGAGGAGAACAGTTCTGTCAGTGAGCATATACTCAAAATGTCTGGGTATAATAATCACTTGATTCAATTGGGAGTTAATCTTCCAGATGATTGCGTCATTGACAGAATTCTCCAATCACTGCCACCAAGCAACAAGAGCTTCGTGATGAACTATAATATGCAAGGGATGAATAAGACTATTCCTGAGCTCTTCGCAATGCTGAAAGCTGCGGAGGTAGAAATCAAGAAGGAGCATCAAGTGTTGATGGTAAACAAGACCACTAGTTTCAAGAAAAAGGGCAAAGGGAATAAGAAGGGGAACTTCAAGAAGAACGGCAAACAAGTTGCTGCTCAAGAGAAGAAACCCAAGTCTGGACCTAAGCCTGAAACTGAGTGCTTCTACTGCAAGCAGACTGGCCACTGGAAGCGGAACTGCCCCAAGTATTTGGCAGATAAGAAGGATGGCAAGGTGAACAAAGGTATATGTGATATACATGTTATTGATGTGTACCTTACTAATGCTCGCAGTAGCACCTGGGTATTTGATACTGGTTCTGTTGCTAATATTTGCAACTCGAAACAGGGACTACCGATTAAGCAAAGATTGGCTAAGGACGAGGTGACGATGCGCGTGGGAAACGGTTCCAAAGTCGATGTGATCGCAGTCGGCACGCTACCTCTACATCTACCTTCGGGATTAATATTAGACCTAAATAATTGTTTTTTGGTGCCAGCGTTAAGCATGAACATTATATCTGGATCTTGTTTGATGCGAGACGGTTATTCATTTAAATCTGAGAATAATGGTTGTTCTATTTATATGAGTAATATCTTTTATGGTCATGCACCCTTAAAGAGTGGTCTATTTTTGTTGGATCTCGATAGTAGTGACACACATATTCATAGTGTTGGATCCAAAAGATACAGAGTTGATAATGATAGTGCAACTTATTTGTGGCACTGCCGTTTAGGTCATATCAGTGTAAAGCGCATGAAGAAACTCCATACTGATGGGCTTTTGGAACCACTTGATTATGAATCACTTGGTACTTGCGAACCGTGCCTCATGGGCAAGATGACTAAAACACCGTTCTCCGGTACTATGGAGAGAGCAACAGATTTGTTGGAAATCATACATACAGATGTATGTGGTCCGATGAATATTGAGGCTCGTGGCGGATATCGTTATTTTCTCACCTTCACAGATGACTTAAGCAGATATGGGTATATCTACTTAATGAAACATAAGTCTGAAATGTTTGAAAAGTTCAAAGAATTTCAGAGTGAAGTTGAAAATCATCGTAACAAGAAAATAAAGTTTCTACGATCTGATCGTGGAGGAGAATATTTGAGTTACGAGTTTGGTGTACATTTGAAAAATTGTGGAATAGTTTCGCAACTCACGCCACCCGGAACACCACAGCGTAATGGTGTGTCCGAACGTTGTAATCGTACTTTACTAGATATGGTGCGATCTATGATGTCTCTTACTGATTTACCGCTATCGTTTTGGGGATACGCTCTAGAGACGGCCGCATTCACGTTAAATAGGGCACCATCAAAATCTGTTGAGACGACGCCTTATGAACTGTGGTTTGGCAAGAAACCAAAGTTGTCATTTCTGAAAGTTTGGGGCTGCGATGCTTATGTGAAAAAACTTCAACCTGATAAGCTCGAACCCAAATCGGAGAAATGTGTCTTCATAGGATATCCAAAGGAAACTATTGGATACACCTTCTATCACAGATCCGAAGGCAATACTTTTATTGCTAAATTCGGAAACTTTCTAGAGAAGGAGTTTCTCTCGAAAGAAGTGAGTAGGAGGAAAGTAGAACTTGACGAGGTAACTATACCTGCTCCCTTATTGGAAAGTAGTACATCGCAGAAAACTGTTTCAGCGACACCTACACCAGTTAGTGAGGAAGCTAATGATGATGATCATGAAACTTCAGAACAAGATACTACTGAACCTCGTAGATCAACAATAGTGAGATCCGCACCAGAGTGGTACGGTAATCCTGTTCTGGAAGTCATGCTACTAGATCATGATGAACCTACGAACTATGAAGAAGCGATGGTGAGCCCAGATTCCGCAAAATGGCTTGAAGCCATGAAATCTGAGATGGGATCCATGTATGAGAACAAAGTATGGACTTTGGTTGATTTGCCCGATGATCGGCAAGCAATTGAGAATAAATGGATCTTCAAGAAGAAGACTGACGCTGACGGTAATATTACTGTCTACAAAGCTCGACTTGTCGCAAAAGGTTTTCGACAAGTTCAAGGGGTTGACTACGATGAGACCTTCTCACCCGTAGCGATGCTTAAGTCTGTCCGAATCATGTTAGCAATTGCCGCATTTTATGATTATGAAATTTTTCAGATGGATGTTAAAACTGCATTCCTGAATGGATTTCTAGAAGAAGAGTTGTATATGATGCAACCAGAAGGTTTTGTCGATCCAAAGGGAGCTAACAAAGTGTGCAAGCTCCAGCGATCCATTTATGGACTGGTGCAAGCCTCTCGGAGTTGGAATAAACACTTTGATAGTGTGATCAAAGCATTTGGGTTTATACAGACTTTCGGAGAAGCCTGTATTTACAAGAAAGTGAGTGGGAGCTCTGTAGCATTTCTGATATTATATGTGGATGACATATTACTGATTGGAAATGATATAGAATTTCTAGATAGCATAAAGGGATACTTGAATAAGAGTTTTTCAATGAAAGACCTCGGTGAAGCTGCTTACATATTAGGCATAAAGATCTATAGAGATAGATCAAGACGCTTAATTGGACTTTCACAAAGCACATACCTTGACAAGATTTTGAAAAAGTTCAAAATGGATCAAGCAAAGAAAGGGTTCTTGCCTGTGTTACAAGGTGTGAAGTTGAGTCAGACTCAATGCCCGACCACCGCAGAAGATAGAAAGAAAATGAAAGATGTTCCCTATGCTTCAGCCATAGGCTCTATCATGTATGCCATGCTGTGTACCAGACCTGATGTGTGCCTTGCTATAAGTTTAGCAGGGAGGTACCAAAGTAATCCAGGAGTGGATCACTGGACAGTGGTCAAGAACATCCTGAAATACCTGAAAAGGACTAAGGATATGTTTCTCGTATATGGAGGTGACAAAGAGCTCATCATAAAAGGTTACGTTGATGCAAGCTTTGACACTGATCCAGACGATTCTAAATCACAAACCGGATACGTGTTTACATTAAACGGTGGAGCTGTCAGTTGGTGCAGTTCTAAACAAAGCATTGTAGCGGGATCTACATGTGAAGCGGAGTACATAGCTGCTTCGGAAGCAGCAAATGAAGGAGTCTGGATGAAGGAGTTCATATCCGATCTAGGTGTCATACCTAGTGCATTGGGTCCAATAAAAATCTTTTGTGACAATACTGGTGCAATTGCCTTGGCAAAGGAATCCAGATTTTACAAGAGAACCAAGCACATCAAGAGACGCTTCAATTCCATCCGGGATCTAGTCCAGGTGGGAGACATAGAGATTTGCAAGATACATACGGATCTGAATGTAGCAGACCCGTTGACTAAGCCTCTTCCACGAGCAAAACATGATCAGCACCAAGGCTCCATGGGTGTTAGAATCATTACTGTGTAATCTAGATTATTGACTCTAGTGCAAGTGGGAGACTGAAGGAAATATGCCCTAGAGGCAATAATAAAGTTATTATTTATTTCCTTTTATCATGATAAATGTTTATTATTCATGCTAGAATCGTATTAACCGGAAACATAATACATGTGTGAATACATAGACAAACAGAGTGTCACTAGTATGCCTCTACTTGACTAGCTCGTTAATCAAAGATGGTTATGTTTCCTAACCATGAACAAAGAGTTGTTATTTGATTAACGGGATCACATCATTAGGTGAATGATCTGATTGACATGACCCATTCCATTAGCTTAGCACCCGATCGTTTAGTATGTTGCTATTGCTTTCTTCATGACTTATACATGTTCCTATGACTATGAGATTATGCAACTCCCGTTTGCCAGAGGAACACTTTGTGTGCTACCAAACTTCACAACGTAAATGGGTGATTATAAAGGTGTTCTACAGGTGTCTCCAAAGGTAGATGTTGGGTTGGCGTATTTCGAGATTAGGATTTGTCACTCCGATTGTCGAAGAGGTATCTCTGGGCCCTCTCGGTAATGCACATCACATAAGCTTTGCAAGCATTGCAACTAATGAGTTAGTTGCGAGATGATGTATTACGGAACGAGTAAAGAGACTTGCCGGTAACGAGATTGAACTAGGTATTGGATACCGACGATCGAATCTCGGGCAAGTAACATACCGATGACAAAGGGAACAACGTATGTTGTTATGTGGTCTGACCGATAAAGATCTTCGTAGAATATGTAGGAGCCAATATGGGCATCCAGGTCCCGCTATTGGTTATTGAACGGAGATTTATCTCAGTCATATCTACATTGTTCTCGAACCGTAGGGTCCACACGCTTAACGTTACAATGATAGTTATTATGAGTTTATGCATTTTGATGTACCGAAGTTAGTTCGGAGTCCCGGATGTGACCGCGGACATGACGAGGAGTCTCGAAATGGCCGAGACATAAAGATTGATATATTGGACGACTATATTCGGACACCGGAAGCGTTCCGGGGAAGTTTCGGATAAAATCGGAGCACCGGGGGGTTACCGGAACCCCCCGGGGGGTTAATGAGCCTCATGGGCCTAAAGTGGAGAAGAGGAAGGGGCTGCCAGGGCAGGCCGCGCGCCCCCTCTCCCCCTAGTCCGAATTGGACAAGGAGGGAGGGGCGGCGCCCCCCTTTCCTTCTCTCCTTCCACCCCTCCTACTTGGACAAGGAAAAGGGAGGGGAGTCCTACTCCCGGTAGGAGTACGACTCCTGCGCGCCTCCTCTAGGGCCGGCCTCACCCCCCCTTAGATCCTTTATATACGGAGGCAAGGGGGCACCCTAGGACACACAAGTTGATCTTCGTGATCGTTCCTTAGCCGTGTGCGGTGCCCCCCTCCACCATATTGCACCTCGGTCATATCATTGCTGTGCTTAGGCGAAGCCCTGCGTCGGCAGAACATCATCATCGTCACCACGCCGTCGTGCTGACAGAACTCATCCCCGAAGCTTTGCTGGATCGGAGCCCAGGGAGCGTCATCGAGTTGTACGTGTGCTAAGAACTCGGAGGTGCCGGAGTAACGGTGCTTGCATCGGTCGGATCGGGAAGACGTACGACTACTTCCTCTACGTTGTGTCAACGCTTCCGTTTCGGTCTACGAGGGTACGTAGACAACACTCTCCCCTCTCGTTGCTATGCATCACCATGATCTTGCGTGTGCGTAGGAAATTTTTTTAAATTACTACGTTCCCCAACATTCCGCCCATGAACCTATGTATAGGGGTTGGCACACGTTTTCGTCTTGACTCTCCGGTAGAAACTTTGGGGCACTCTTTGTGGTTCTATGTGTTGGTTGAATAGATGAATCTGAGATTGTGTGATGCTTATTGTATAATCATACCCACGGATACTTGAGGTGACATTGGAGTATCTAGGTGACATTAGGGTTTTGGTTGATTTGTGTCTTAAGGTGTTATTCTAGTACGAACTCTAGGGTTGTTTGTGACACTTATAAGAATAGCCCAACGGAGTGATTGGAAAGAATAACTTTGAGGTGGTTTCGTACCCTACCATAATCTCTTCGTTCATTCTCCGCTATTAGTGACTTTGGAGTGACTCTTTTTTGCATGTTTAGGGATAGTTATGTGACCCAATTATGTTATTATTGTTGAGGGAACTTTCACTAGCGAAAGTATGAACCCTAGGCCTTATTTCCTAGCATTGCAATACCGTTTACACTCACTTTTATCATTAGTTACCTTGCTGTTTTTATATTTTCAGATTACAAATACCTTTATCTATTATCCATATACCACTTGTATCATCATCTCTTCGCCGAACTAGTGCACCTATACAATTTACCATTGTATTGGGTGTGTTAGGGACACAAGAGACTCTCTGTTATTTGGTTGCAGGGTTGGTTGAGAGAGACCATCTTCATCCTACACCTCCTATGGATTGATAAACGTTAGGTCATCCACTTGAGGGAAATTTGCTACTTTCCTACAAACCTCTGCACTTGGAGGCCCAACAACGTCTACAAGAAGAAGGTTGTGTAGTAAACATCAAGCTCTTTTCTGGCGCCGTTGCCGGGGAGGCAAGGAAAGCGGCACTAACACCCCGTCAACTAAGATCTTTTCTGGCGCCGTTTATGGGGAGGTGAGTGCTTGAAGGTATAACTTTAGATCTTGCAATCGAGTCTTTTAGTTTCTTGTTTTATCACTAGTTTAGTTTATAAAAGAAAATTACAAAAAAATGGAATTAAGTTTGCCTCATACGCTTCATCTTTTTAATATCTTTTGTGAGTATGATGGAAAGGAAAATTGTGCCAAGTGTTAGAAGAAGAATGCATAAAAATGTTTGGAACTAAATATTTGAATGATGAGCATGATTGCAATGTTTTTAGTATGAATTCCTTGAATATCCATGATACTAATGATATGCAAAGCCACAAGCTTGGGGAAGCTATGTTTGATGAAGATGATATTTTTTGTCCCCCAAGTTTTGATGAGCAAATTTATTATGATGAAAGCATGCCTCCTATTTATGATGATTATATTGATGAAAGTGGATTTGGAGAGGTCATGACTTTATTTTGCGATGAATCCACTATTCCGGAAGAGGTTCCAATTGATTATGAGAACGAAGTTGCTATCTATGATGATTATTGTGATGACTTGTATGCTATAAAGAATAATGATATCCATGAAACTTGTCATCATGATTTTAGTTTTCAATTGGATTATTCCTCACATGATAATTATTTTGTTGAGTTTGCTCCCACTATTATTCATGAGAAGAATTTTGCTTGTGTGGAGAGTAGTAAATTTTCTATGCTTGTAGATCATGAAAAGAATGCTTTAGGTTATGGTTATATTGCTGAATTCATTCATGATGCTACTGAAAATTATTATGAGGGAGGAATATATGCTTGTAGGAATTGCAATAATATCAAGTTTCCTCTCTATGTGCTTAAAGTTTTGAAGTTATGCTTGTTTTACCTTCCTATGCAAGTTGATTCTTGTTCCCACAAGTTGTTTGCTCACAAAATACCTATGCATAGTAAGAGGGTTAGACTTAAATGTGCTAGTCATATTCTTTATGATGCTCTCTTTATGTTTCAATTCTTATCTTTTATGTGAGCATCATTGAAATCATCATGCCTAGCCAGGGGCGTTAAACGATAGCGCTTGTTGGGAGGCAACCCAATTTTATTTTTGTTCCTTGCTTTTTGCTCCTGTTTAGAAATAAATAATTTATCTATCCTATGTTTAGATGTGATTTTATGCTTTTAATTAGTGTTTGTGCCAAGTAGAACCTTTGGGAAGACTTGGGGAAAGTCTTTGCGATCATGCTGTAAAAAACAGAAACTTTAGCGCTCACGAGAATTGATGCCATTTTTTTATTGGAGAGTGATATTTAGTTAATTATTTTTGCAGATGATTAATAGACAAATTACTCAGGTCCACCAATTTATTTGAGAATTTTTGGGGTTCCAGAAGTATATGTTTGATACAGATTACTACAGACTGTTCTGTTTTTGACAGATTCTGTTTTCTATGTGTTGTTTGCTTATTTCGATGAATCTATGAGTAGTATTGGAGGGTATGAACCATAGATAAGTTGGAATAAAGTAGATATTGCACCAATATGAATTTAGAATGAGTTCATTACAGTACCTAAGTGGTGATTTATTTTCTTATACTAACGGAGCTTACGAGTTTTCTGTTAAGTTTTGTGTTGTGAAGTTTTCATGTTTTGGGTAAAGATTCGATGGACTACGGAATAAAGAGTGGCAAGAGCCTAAGCTTGGGGATGCCCAAGGCACCCCAACATAATATTCAAGGACAACCAAAAGCCTAAGCTTGGGGATGCCCCGGAGGGCATCCCCTCTTTCATCTTCGTTCATCGGTAACTTTACTTGGAGCTATATTTTTATTTACCACATGATATGTGTTTTGCTTGGAGCGTCATTTTATTTTCTTTTGTTTTGCTTGCTGTTTGAATAAAGTACCAAGATCTGAAATTATTAAATGTTATAGAGTCTTCACATAGTTGCAGAATTATCCGACTACTCATTGATCTTCACTTATATCTTTCAGAGTAGTTTGTCATCTGCTCTAGTGCTTCACTTATATCTTTTTAGAGCATGGTGGTGGTGGTTTTATTTTGTAGAAATAGATGAACTCTCGTGCTTCACTTATATTATTATGAGAGTCCTAAACAACATGGTAATTTTCTTTGGTTATGAATTTAGTCCTAATATGATGGGCATCCAAGAGGGGTATAATAAAAACTTTCATATAAGTGCATTGAATACTAAGAGAAGTTTGATACTTGATGATTGTTTTGAGATATGGAGATAGTGATATCAAAGTTGTGCTAGTCGGGTAGTTGTGAATTTGAGGAATACATGTGTTGAAGTTTGCATGTCCCGTAGCATGCACGTATGGTAAACATTGTGTAACAAATTTGAATCATGAGGTGTTATTTGATTGTCTTCCTTATGAGTGGCGGTCAGGGATGAGCGATGGTCTTTTCCTACCAATCTATCCCCCTAGGAGCATGCGCGTAATGCTTGGTTTTTGATGACTTAGTTTTTTGCAATAAGTATGTGAGTTCTTTATGACTAATGTTGAGTCCATGGATTATACGCACTCTTACCCTTCCATCATTGCTAGCCTCTTCGGTACCGTGCATTGCCCTTTCTCACATTGAGAGTTGGTGCAAACTTCGCCGGTGCATCCAAACCCCATGATATGATACGCTCTGTCACACATAAACCTCCTTATATCTTCCTCAAAACAGCCACCATACCTACCTATTATGGCATTTCCATAGCCATTCCAAGATATATTGCCATGCAACTTTCCACCATTTCGTTTATTATGACACGCATCATCATTGTCATATTGCTTTGCATGATCATCTAGTTGACATCGTATTTGTGGCAAAGCCACCATTCATAATTTTTCATACATGTCGCTCTTGATTCATCGCAATCCTGGTACACCGCCGGAGGCATTCATATAGAGTCATACTTTGTTCTAGTATCGAGTTGTAATCTTTGAGTTGTAAATAAATAGAAGTGTGATGATCATCATTAATAGAGCATTGTCCCAAAAAAGGAAAAGAAAGGCAAAAAAAGGCCAAATAAAAAAGGGAAAGACCAAATAAAAAAAGAGAAAGGCCGAATAAAAAAAGAAAGGCCAAATAAAAAAATAAAATAAAAATAAAAAGGGGCAATGCTACTATCCTTTTTCCACACTTGTGCTTCAAAGTAGCACCATGATATTTATGATAGAGAGTCTCTTGTTTTGTCACTTTCATTTACTAGTGGGAATTTTTCATTATAGAACTTGGCTTGTATATTCCAACAATGGGCCTCCTAAAGTGCCCTAGGTCTTCGCGAGCAAGCAAGTTGGATGCACACCCACTTAGTTTCTTTTGTTGAGCTTTCATACATTTATAGCTCTAGTGCATCCGTTGCATGGCAATCCCTACTCCTTGCATTGACATGAATTGATGGGCATCTCCCTAGCCCATTGATTAGCCGCATCGATGTGAGACTTTCTCCTTTTTGTCTTCTCCACATAACCCCCTCACTATATTCTATTCCACCCATAGTGCTATATCCATGGCTCACGCTCATGTATTGCGTGAAAGTTGAAAAAAGTTTGAGATTACTAAAGTATGAAACAATTGTTTGGCTTGTCATCGGGGTTGTGCATGATGAGAGCATTCTTGTGTGACGAAAATGGAGCATGACCAAACTATATGATTTTGTAGGGATGAACTTTCTTTGGCCATGTTATTTTGAGAAGACATGATTGCTTAGTTAGTATGCTTGAAGTATTATTGTTTTTATGTCAGTATTAAACTTTGGTCTTGAATCTTATGGATCTTAATATTCTTGCCACAATAAAGAGAATTACATGGATACATATGTTAGGTAGCATTCCACATCAAAAATTCTGTTTTATCATTTACCTACTCAAGGACGAGCAGGAATTAAGCTTGGGTATGCTGATACGTCTCCAACGTATCTATATTTTTTGATTGTTCCATGCTATTATATCATCATTATTAGAGCATTGTCCCAGTGAGGAAAGGATGATGGAGACTATGATTCCCCCACAAGTCGGGATGAGACTCCGGATGAAAATAAATAAATAAAAGAGGCCAAAGAAGCCCAAATGAAAAAATAAAAAGAAAAGAGGCCATAAAAAAGAGGAAAGGCCCAAATAAAAAAAATAAAAATGAGAGAAAAAGAGAGAAGGGATAATGCTACTATCCTTTTACCACACTTGTGCTTCAAAGTAGCACAGTGATCTTCATGGAGAGTCTCCTATGTTGTCACTTCCATATACTAGTGGGAATTTTACATTATAGAACTTGGCTTGTATATTCCAATGACGGGCTTCCTCAAAATGCCTTAGGTCTTCGTGAGCAAGCAAGTTGGATGCACACCCACTAGTTTATTTTGTTGAGCTTTAATACACTTATAGCTCTAGTGCATCCGTTGCATGGCAATCCCTACTCACTCACATTGATATCTATTGATGGGCATCTCCATAGCCCGTTGATAAGCCTAGTTGATGTGAGACTATCTTCTCCTTTTTGTCTTCTCCACAACCACCATTCTATTCCACCTATAGTGCTATGTCCACGGCTCATGCTCATGTATTGCATGAAGATTGAAAAAGTTTGAGAACATCAAAAGTATGAAACAATTGCTTGGCTTGTCATCGGGGTTGTGCATGATTTAAATATTTTGTGTGGTGAAGATGGAGCATAGCCAGACTATATGATTTTGTAGGGATAGCTTTCTTTGGCCATGTTATTTTGAGAAGACATGATTGCTTTGTTAGTATGCTTGAAGTATTATTGTTTTTATGTCAATATTAAACTTTTGTCTTGAATCATATGGATCTGAATATTCTTGCCACAATAAAGAGAATTACTTAGAGAAATATGTTAGGTAGCATTCCACATCAAAAATTCCGTTTTATCATTTACCTACTTGAGGACGAGCAGGAATTAAGCTTGGGGATGCTGATACGTCTCCAACGTATCTATAATTTTTGATTGTTCCATGCTATTATATTATCAACCTTGGATGTTTTATATGCATTTATATGCTATTTTATATGATTTTGGGGACTAACCTATTAATCCAGAGCCCAGTGCCAGTTTCTGTTTTTTTGCCTATTTTAGGGTTTCAAAGAAAAGGAAAATCAAACAGAGTCCAATTGACCTGAAACTTCACAGAAGTTATTTTTGGACCAGAAGAAACCCAGAAGACTTGGAGTGCACGTCAGGAAAGAAATGAGGGAGCCACGAGGTAGTAATGGCGCACCTTCACAAAGTGCGCCATTACTATGTGTATGACTTGGTCAAACCTTGGTCAAACTTAGTAATGGCGCACTTTGTGTAGGTGCGCCATTACTAAGTTTGACATAGTAATGGCGTGCTATACCCTGGTGCCCCATTACTAATTTAAAAAAAGTAAAAAAAATGTTAGTAGTGGCGCACAGAGTGTGTGGTGCGCCATTACTAGTTAAAACTAGTAGTGGTGCACTATGCCCTGGTGCGCCATTACTAGTTTTGGAAAAAAATAATAATAATAAATTGTTAGTAGTGGCGCACCGTGGGTGTGGTGCGCCATTAGTGATATGGACACTAATGGCGTACCTACACATGGTGCGCCACTGCTATATAGCAATGGCACACCACATAGGTGGTGCGCCATTAATGTCCATATTAGCTATAGCCCTTTTCCTAGTAGTGGGGGAGTCCCACTAGGACTCCTAGTCCTAGTCGGCTCCCCCTTCCTTCCAACGGAGAGGGGAAAGGGGAAAGAGGTGGAGAGGGAGAAGGAAAGGGGGGCCGCGCCCCCACCCCTTGTCCAATTCGGATTGGGCTTGGGGGGGCACCTCCTGCGGCTGCCTCCTCCTCTCCACTATGGCCCATGAGACCCATTAACTTTCCCGGGGAAGGGGGGGTTCCGATACCCTCCCCGTACTCCGATAAATCCCCGAACCTATTCGGAACCATTCTAGTGTCCGTATATAACCTTCCAATATATCAGTCTTTACCCCTCGACCATTTCGAGACTCCTCGTCATGTTCGTGATCTCATCCGGGACTCCGAACAAACTTCGGTCACCAAAACACACAACTCATAATACAAATAGTCATCGAACATTAAGCGTGCGGACCCTACGGGTTCGAGAACTATGTAGACATGACCGATACACATCTCCGGTCAATAACCAATAGCGGAACCTGGATGCTTATATTGGTTCCTACATATTCTATGAAGATCTTTATCGGTCAAACCGCATAATAACATACGTCATTCCCTTTGTCATTGGTATGTCGTTACTTGCCCGAGATTCGACCGTCGGTATCATTATACCTAGTTCAATCTCGTTACCGGCAAGTCTCATTACTCATTTCGTAATGCATCATACCGCAACTAACTCATTAGTCACATTGCTTCCAAGGCTTATAGTGATGTGCATTACCGAGAGGGCCCAAAGATACCTCTCTGATACACGGAGTGACAAATCATAATCTTGATCTATGCCAACCCAATAACCACCTTCGGAGACACCTGTAGAGCATCTTTATAATCACCCAGTTATGTTGTGACGTTTGATAGCACACAAGGTGTTCCTATGGTATTCGGGAGTTGCATAATCTCTTAGTCAGAGGAATATGTATAAGTCATGAAGAAAACAATAGCAATAAAACTAAACGATCATAATGCTAAGCTAACGGATGGGTCTTGTCCATCACATCATTCTCTAATGATGTGATCCCGTTCATCAAATGACAACACATGTCTATGGTCAGGAAACTTAACCATCTTTGATTAACGAGCTAGTCAAGTAGAGGCATACTAGGGACACTTTGTTTTGTCTATGTATTCACACATGTACTAAGTTTCTAGTTAATACAATTCTAGCATGAATAATAAACATTTATCATGATATAAGGAAATATAAATAACAACTTAATTATTGCCTCTATGGCATATTTCCTTCAGCACCCCCTTGTTCTTATTCTCATCCCTTTAAGAAAATTGATCGTCCTTCTCTTTACATGCAACTCAAGTGCTGAGAAAAAATGAACGTATATGCTCCAACAATGTGTAGTTAATCATCACCACACAACTTCATTAATCGTTTTTATGTGTGTATTCTTACCTTACATTCTTGTTGTGGCTACAAGCGCCTTTTCATTGTTTTATAATTCTTCCGAACATACCTAGTTGCCTTCTCATGGGTTATCTGAGATAATTGTGTTGATACATGACTACTAGGTGATAACTTCTGACTATGTATATTTTATGTGTTTTCTGTTGCTTTAGCATATGACATACCAACAGATGATTTCACAAGTAAATACAATTGTATAATGTACTTCCTCATGCAGATGGCACTTGTGTTACTAAAAACGGGGAGAAACCCTTGTTGGAAATAATGTTTAGGTATGTCAGCCTTTTTTAGGCTAGATGACGTTAGAACAATGTAAAGGAACAACAAAAATCACTAACAGGTGAGATCGGAAATAAGGTTCAAGGAAAAACTATTGGTTTACACTTCATACAGTCTAGAAATCTCTACAACGGAAGGATCACCAATAATAGAGCATGAAAAAGTATTTGAGGGTGACCAACTAGTTGATTAAGTTACACCTAGATATTATAGTCTTGTATTATAGAATCATTTTCAAGTTCTATTTTAATTTTTCAATTCAATATATTAATATTTGTAGGTATATAACAATAATATGGGGAAAATATATTTATAACCAAATAATGTGGTGTGTTTGTTTCTTTTGGTTTAAAGTGAAATGCATTGTAATAAAATAAATTTTAACTAATAGCTCAACAATAATGTAACTTAATAGAATTAGAAGATGTATAAATTAGAAGATGCACATCAATAAAAAATAACACATGGAAATATAAGTTACTTTTATACACTTATGGACAAGATAATTTGGGATGAAGTAAAAATGTTTGGTATAAATAACATGTGGTGTGCACACGGAGCCCAATCCGCTGCCACGATGTTGTGTCTCTTCCGCAAGTAAGTCCCTCACTGTTGTATGTCCTAGCTCTAGCTTTGTAGTTTCCGTTTGTTGTTCTAATATGCAATCTATGTGTACATTGACAAATGTTTCCTACTGACTGGTGCTGATGGCTCTTGAAGTTTAATATTTGATGCTGATTTGTATTTCATATCAACTGCTTTCTGATGGCTCTTGAAGTTTAATATTTGATGCTGATTTCTCTTTCATATCAACTGCTTTCTGATGGTTCCTTATGATGATTCGATCTGTTTGGTGATGGATCTTTCTGATGATGACCTGCTACCTGATGGCCCCTTTCTGTTCTATGATGTCCCTGCCTTTTCCCGATGGAGGCCCATGTGATTTTGGCTGTTGTAGATGACACTGGCCTTGTTATCTGTTCATTTTGTCCTCTCTTGGACAATGGCTTTGCTGTCTGTGAGCTTGTCCATTATGTACTACGGAGTTGCTGGCTGATACTGCCTTGGGCCACTAGTTTACTGATGAAGTAGCATTTCGTTGTTCCTGCTACCTCTATGCTCAGTGTAATGTTGTTGATACTTACTTAAATGCTCACTTTATCCTTTCTGGGTAGCCTGAGGATAATGAAATACTAACTTTATGCAGACAAGTTAACTTGTCATTTCTGTGTGTCAATGTGTTGGGTAGTCAACAACCTTTGTTATCCATGTATTGGAGATGATACTCTCTGAAATGCTGATTTTGTCCTTTATGGATCACTTGAGGATATTGAAATACTAACTTTGTTTGCTAGTAGTTTTATTTCTTTGTGTCAATGTACTGGAGTTTTCACAAGACTTTTTTAGTTTTCCTATTTTCGCTGGCAGAGTTATTTGAACGCCACTTGTTGCCACAATTATCAGTTGATCTACGGCATCTTCTGTGTCATCCAAGAATATCATGATGCACGTCCACTCAGCTGTTGATCTGTATCATTACAAATTATCGTGATATACTGGTCCATTCAGCTGATTGCCGTATAACCATGAGTTGTGTTGTTCATACTGATAAAAATTTATGACATGTCTACAAAAATCATCTATCTATCTATCTATCTATCTATACCTATACTAATTACAGACTCCCAAGAAATTCTTGCGTTAATTAGAAATTATGAGCCATTAATCTGGTGGGGCTGAATTATTACGGTGTAGATCAATACTAGAAATTACCTCAACCAGAAAAAATAGGAAAAACATAAGCCATTCATCTGAAGGGGACAAGTTATAACGGTTCTGATTGTAGAGTAGCCTAACCACAGATAGAATGAGGCCATCTATATATAATAACTTAATTACGTACATACAGAAAGAGGAGATCTCAACTGTCAAAAAAGGAGATCTCACGATTGCAGCTTAATATCTCCTTGGATCCCGAATTATTACGGTGTAGATCAATAATAGAAATTACCTCAACCAGAAAAAATAGGGAAAACGTAAGCCGTTCATCTGAAGGGGACAAGTTATAACGGTTCTAATTGTACAGTAGCCTAACCACAGATAGAATGAGGCCCAGCTATATATAATAACTTAATTACGTACGTACAGAAAGAGGAGATCTCACGATTGCAGCTTAATATCTCCTTGAATCCCTGTACAATAAAAAGGATATCTCACGATTGCAGCGTAATATCTCCTTGAATCCCTGTATAATAGTTCGTAGGTTCGTCATGGTCAAGTAACATGACCTCCAGAATAGGATCACCGTACCACTCTGGTGCGGATCTCACTCTGGTTGACCTATGAGTTTCGGTAGTAACTTGATCTGAAGTTACATGATCATCATCATTAGCTTCCTCACTAATTGGTGTAGGAGTCACATGAACAGATTTCTGTGATGAACTACTTTCCAATAAGGGAGCAGGTACAGTTAACTCATCAAGTTCTACTTTCCTCCCACTCACTTCTTTCGAGAGAAACTCCTTCTCTAGAAAGGATCCATTCTTAGCAACAAAGATCTTGCCTTCAGATCTGTGATAGAAGGTGTACCCAACATTTTCTTTTGGGTATCCTATGAAGACACACTTCTCCGATTTGGGTTTAAGCTTATCAGGTTGAAACTTTTTCAAATAAGCATTGCAACCTGAAACTTTAAGAAACGACAGCTTAGGTTTTTTGCCAAACCATAATTCATACAGTGTCATTTCAATGGATTTAGACGGTGCCCTATTTAACGTGAATGTAGCTGTCTCTAATGCATAATCCCAAAACGATAGTGGTAAATTGGTAAGAGACATCATAGATTGCACTATATCCATAAAGTACGGTTATGACGTTCGGACACACCATTATGCTGTGGTGTTCCGGGTCGCGTGAGTTGCGAAACTATTCCGCATTGTTTCAAATGAAGACCAAACTCGTAACTCAAATATTCTCCTCAACGATCAGATCGTAGAAACTTTATTGTCTTGTTATGATGATTTTCCACTTCACTCTAAAATTCTTTTAACTTTTCAAATGTTTTAGAATTATGTTTCATCAAGTAGATATACCCATATCTGCTCAAATCATCTGTGAAGGTCAGAAAATAACAATACCCGCCGCGAGCCTCAACACTCATCGGACTGCACACATCAGTATGTATTATTTCCAACAAGTCTGTTGCTCGCTCCATTGTTCCGGAGAACAGAGTCTTAGTCATCTTGCCCATGAGGCATGGTTCGCAAGCATCAAGTGATTCCAAAAGCCCATCAGCATGGATTTTCTTCATGCGCTTTACACCAATATGACCTAAATGGCAGTGCCACAAATAAGTTGTACTATCATTATTAACTTTGCATCTTTTGGCTTCAATATTATGAATATGTGTATCACTATGATCGAGATTCAATAAACCATTCACCTTGGGTGTATGACCATTGAAGGTTTTATTCATGTAAACAGAACAACAATTATTCTCTGACTTTAAATGAATAACCGTATTGCAATAAAAATGATCAAATCATATTCATGCTTAACGCAAACACCAAATAACATTTATTTAGGTTCAACACTAATCCCGAAAGTATAGGGAGTGTGCGATGATGATCATATCAATCTTGGAACCCCTTCCAACACACATCGTCACTTCACCCTTAACTAGCCTCTGTTCATTCTGCAACTCCCATTTCGAGTTACTAATCTTAGCAACTGAACTGTATCAAATACTGAGGGGTTTCTATAAACACTAGTAAAGTACACATCAATAACATGTATATCAAATATACCTTTGTTCACTTTGCCATCCTTCTTATCCGTCAAATACTTGGGGTAGTTCTGCTTCCGGTGACCAGTCCCTTTGTAGTAGAAGCACTTAGTCTCAGGCTTAGGTCCAGACTTGGGCTTCTTCACTTGAGCATCAACTTGCTTGCCATTCTTATTGAAGTACCCCTTCTTCCCTTTACCCTTTTCTTGAAACTAGTGGCCTTGTCAACCATCAACACTTGATGTTTTTCTTGATTTCTACCTTCGTCGATTTTAGCATCACGAAGAGCTTGGGAATCGTTTCTGTTATCCCTTGAATATTATAGTTCATCATGAAGTTCTAGTAACTTGGTGATAGTGACTAGAGAACTCTGTCAATCACTATCTTATCTGGAAGATTAACTCCCACTTGATTCAAGTGATTGTAGTACTCAGACATTCTGAGCACATGCTCACTAGCTGAGCAATTCTCCTCCATCTTGTAGGCAAAGTCCTTGTCAAAGGTCTCATACCTTTCGACATGGGCATGAGTCTGAGATACTATTTTCAACTCTTGGAACATCTCATATGCTCCATGGCGTTCAAAACGTCTTTGAAGCCCCGATTCTAAGCCGTAAATCATGGTGCACTAAACTATGAAGTAGTCATCATATCAAGCTTGCCAAACGTTCATAACGTCTGCATCTGCTCCTGCAATCGGTCTGTCACCTAGCGGTGCATCAAGGACATAATTCTTCTGTGCAGCAATGAGGATAATCCTCAGATCACGGATCCAATCCGCATCATTTCTACTAACATCTTTCAACTTAGTTTTCTCTAGGAACATATCAAAAATAAAACAGGGGAGCTAAATGCGAGCTATTGATCTACAACCTAGATATGCTTATACTACCAGGACTAAGTTCATGACAAATTTAAAGTTCAATTAAATCATATTACTTAAGAACTCCCATTTAGATAGACATCCCTCAAGTCATCTAAATGATCACGTGATCCAAATCAACTAAACCATGTCCGATCATCACGTGAGATGGAGTAGTTTTCAATGGTGAACATCACTATGTTGATCATATCTACTATATGATTCACGCTCAACCTTTCGGTCTCCAGTGTTCCGAGGCCATATCTGCATGTGCTAGGCTCGTCAAGTTTAACCCAAGTATTTCTAAGTGTGGAAAAACTGGCTTGCACCCGTTGTATATGAATGTAGAGCTTATCACACCCGATCATCACGTGGTGTCTCGGCACGGCGAACTTTGGCAACGGTGCATACTCAGGGAGAACACTTATACCTTGAAATTTAGTGAGTGATCATCTTATAATGCTACTGTCAATCAAGCAGAATAAGATGCATAAAGGATAAACATCACATGCAATCAATATAAGTGATATGATATGGCCATCAACATCTTGTGCCTTTGATCTCCATCTCCAAAGCACCATCATGATCACCATCGTCACCGGCATGAAACATTGATCTCCATCGTAGCATCGTTGTCGTCTCGCCAAATATTGCTTTCACGACTATCGCTACCATTTAGTGATAAAGTAAAGCGATTACAGGGTGATACGTCTCCAACGTATCTATAATTTTTGATTGTTCCATGCTATTATATTATCAACCTTGGATGTTTTATATGCATTTATATGCTATTTTATATGATTTTTTGGACTAACCTATTAACCCAGAGCCCAATGCCAGTTTCTGTTTTTTTCCTATTTTAGGGTTTCGAAGAAAAGGAAAATCAAACGGAGTCCAATTGACCTGAAACTTCACGGAAGTTATTTTTGGACCAGAAGAAACCCACGAGAGTTGGGGTGCACGTCAGGAAAGAAAAGGGAGCCACGAGGTAGGGGGGCACGCTCACCCCCCTAGGACGCGCCCTCCACCCTCGTGGGCCCCTCGTGGCTCCCCTAACGTACTTCTTCCGCCTATATATCTCCATATACCCTAAAAACATCTGGGAGCACAATAGATCGGGAGTTCCGCCGCCAGAAGCCTCCGTAGCCACCGAAAACCAATCTAGACCCGTTCCAGCACCCTGCCGGAGGGGGCAATCCCTCTCCGGTGGCCATCTTCATCATCCCGGTGCTCTCCATGACGAGGAGGGAGTAGTTCTCCCTCGGGGCTGAGGGTATGTACCAGTAGCTATGTGTTTGATCTATCTCTCTCTCTCTCTCTCTCTCGTGTTCTTGAGGTGATACGATCTTGATGTATCGCGAGCTTTGCTATTATATTTGGATCCTATGATGTTTTCTCCCCCTCTACTCTCTAATAATGGATTGAGTTTCCCCTTTGAAGTTATCTTATCAGATTGAGTCTTTAAAGAGTTGAGAACACTTGATGTATGTCTTGCCGTTCGTATCTGTGGTGACAATGGGATATCACGTGATTCACTTGATGTATGTTTTGATGATCAACTTGCGGGTTCCGCCCATGAACCTATGCATAGGGGTTGGCACACATTTTCGTCGTGATTCTCCAGTAGAAACTTTGGGGCACTCTTTGAGGTTCTATGTGTTGGTTGAATAGATGAATCTGAGATTGTGTGATGCATATCGTATAATCATACCCACGGATACTTGAGGTGACATTGGAGTATCTAGGTGACATTAGGGTTTTGGTTGATTTGTGTCTTAAGGTGTTATTCTAGTACGAACTCTAGGGCTGTTTGTGAAACCTATAGGAATAGCCCAACGGATTGATTGGAAAGAATAACTTTGAGGTGGTTTCGTACCCTACCATAATCTCTCCGTTTGTTCTCCGCTCTTAGTGACTTTGGAGTGACTCTTTGTTGCATGTTGAGAGATAGTTATGTGATCCAATTATGTTATCATTGTTGAGGGAACTTGCACTAGCGAAAGTATGAACCCTTGGCCTTGTTTCAACACATTGCAATACCGTTTACGCTCACTTTTATCATTAGTTACCTTGCTGTTTTTATATTTTCAGATTACAAAAAATATTATCTACTATCCATATACCACTTGTATCACCATCACTTTGCCGAACTAGTGCACCTATACAATTTACCATTGTATTGGGTGTGTTGGGGACACAAGAAACTCTTTGTTATTTGGTTGTAGGGTTGCTTGAGAGATACCATCTTCGTCCTACGCCTCCTACGGATTGATAAACCTTAGGTCATCCACTTGAGGGAAATTTGCTATTGTCCTACAAACCTCTGCACTTGGAGGCCCAACAACGTCTACAAGAAGAAGGTTCTGTAGTAGACATCAAGCTCTTTTCTGGCGCCGTTGCCGGGGAGGTGAGTGCTTGAAGGTATATCTTTAGATCTTGCAATCGAGTCTTTTAGTTTCTTGTTTTTATCACTAGTTTAGTCTATAAAATAAAACTACAAAAAAATGGAATTGAGTTTGCCTCATACGCTTCATCTTCTTAATATCTTTCGTGAGTATGATGGAAAGGAAAATTGTGCCAAAGTGTTAGAAGAAGAATGCATTAAAATGTTTGGCACTAAATCTTTGACTGATGAGCATGATTGCAATGTTGTTAGTATGAACTCCCTAAATATCCATGATGGTAATGATATGCAAAGCCACAAGCTTGGGGAAGCTATGTTTGATGAAGATGATATTTTTTGTCCCCCAAGTTTTGATGAGCAAATTTATTATGATGAAAGCATGCCTCCAATTTATGATGATTATATTGACGAAAGTGGATTTGGAGAGGTCATGACTTTATTTAGCGATGAATCCACTATTTTGGAAGAGGTTCCAATTAATTATGAGAACAAAGTTGCTATCTATGATGATTATGGTGATGACTTGTATGCTATAAGGAATAATGATATCCATGAAACTTGTCATCATGATTTTAGTTTTCAATTGGATTATGCCTCACATGCTAGGTATTTTGTTGAGTTTGCTCCCACTACTATTCATGAGAAGAAGTTTGCTTATGTGGAGAGTAATAAAAATTCTATGCTTGTAGATCATGAAAAGAATGCTTTATGTGATGGTTATATTGTTGAATTCATTCATGATGCTACTGAAAATTATTATGAGGGAGGAATATATGCTTGTAGGAATTGCAATAATATCAAGTTTCCTCTCCATGTGTTGAAATCTTGAAGTTATGCTTGTTTTGCCTTTCTATGCTAGTTGATTATTGTTCCCACAAGTTGTTTGCTCTCAAAATCCCTATGCATAGGAAGTGGGTTAGACTTAAATGTGCTAGTCATATTCTTCATTATGCTCTCTTTATGTTTCAATTCCTATCTTTTATGTGAGCATCATTGAAATCATCATGGCTAGCTAGGGGCGTTAAACGATAGCGCTTGTTGGGAGGCAACCCAATTTTATTTTAATTCCTTGCTTTTTGTTCCTGTTTAGTAATAAATAATTCATCTAGCCTCTGTTTAGATGTGGTTTTATGCTTTTAATTAGTGTTTGTGCCAAGTAGAACCGTTGGGAAGACTTGGGGAAAGTCTTGTTGATCTTGCTGTAAAAAAACAGAAACTTTAGCGCTCACGAGAATTGCTGCCATTTTTATTTGGAGAGTGCTATTTAGTTAATTAGTTTTGAAGATGATTAATAGATAAATTACTCACGTCCAGAAATTTATTTTACAATTTTATGAGTTCCATAAGTATACGTTTTATTCATATTACTACAGACTGTTCTGTTTTTGACAGATTCTGTTTTCTATGTGTTGTTTGCTTATTTTGATGAATCTATGAGTACTATCGTAGGGTATGACCATAGAGAAGTTGGAATACAGTAGATATTACACCAATATGAATTTATAATGAGTTCATTACAGTACCTTATGATGGTGATTTGCTTTCTTATACTAACGGAGCTTACGAGTTTTCTGTTAAGTTTTGTGTTGTGAAGTTTTCATGTTTTGGGTAAGGATTCGATGGACTATGGAATAAGGTCTGGCAGGAGCCTAAGCTTGGGGATGCCCAAGGCACCCCAAGGTAATATTCAAGGATAGTCAAGAGCCTAAGCTTGGGGATGCCCCGGAAGGCATCCCCTCTTTCGTCTTCGTTCATCGGTAACTTTACTTGGAGCTATATTTTTATTCACCACATGATATGTGTTTTGCTTGGAGCGTCAATTTATTTTGTTAGGATTTGATTGCTGTTATTTATAACAATGTTTTTCATCTTTTATTTCAATAAAAGTGGCATTGATAGTCTTTACTATGCCTATGTTACAAGTCTTCATGTTGCTGTTTGAAAACAGAAAGTTTACCGCTGTTGCAATAATTCCCTAGAAAATCAGAGTGTGATAAAACGTTGATACCTTTTTCATATTAAGATATGATAAATTTACTACAGTGGGAATTTTCTTTCATAATTTTTGGAGTTAGGGAAGTATGGATCTTGCTGCACTCTTTACAGACAATCCCGTTTAGGCAGATTGCTGTTATGTTTGCATTGTTTGCATATGTTTGCTTCTTTAATGATTCTATTTGAGGATAGGACTATTAAATATGCAGAGGCATTTAGTATGAAATGTTGAATAATAATTTTGATTTTCTACAGTAGAGTATGATAAGGTTTTGGCAATGGTTTATACTAACTTATCTCATGAGTCCTTGTTGAGTTTTGTGTGGATGAAGCTTTTGAGATTTAGGGAGACCGTGATATGAGAGGAATTAAGGAGACACAAAATCTCAAGCTTGGGGATGCCCAAGGAATCCCAAGATAATATTTCAAGAAGTCTCAAGCTTCTAAGCTTGGGGATGCCCCGGTTGGCATCCCACCTTTCTTCTTCAACAACTATCGATTAGTTTCGGTTGATCCTAAGTTTTTGCTTCTTCACATGATGTTTGCTATTCTTAGAATGTTATTTTCTTTTGCTTTGCTTGCTGTTTGAATAAAATACCAAGATCTGAAATTCTTAAATGTTAGAGAGTCTTCACATAGTTGCATAATTATTCAACTACTCATTGATCTTCACTTATATCTTTTGGAGTAGTTTGTCTTTTGCTCTAGTGCTTCACTTATATCCTTTTAGAGCACGGTGGTGTATTTATTTTATATAAATAATTGATCTCTCATGCTTCACTTATATTATTTTGAGAGTCTTTAGAACAGCATGGTAGTTTGCTTTGGTTATGAAACTAGTCCTAATATGATGGGCATCCAAGAGGGATATAATAAAAACTTTCATATAAAGTGCATTGAATACTATGAGAAGTTTGATACTTGATAATTGTTTTGAGATATGGAGATGGTGATATTAGAGTCATGCTAGTTGAGTAGTTGTGAATTTGAAAAATACTTGTGTTGAAGTTTGTGATTCCCGTAGCATGCACGTATGGTGAACCGTTATGTGATGAAGTCGAAGCATGATTTATTTATTGATTGTCTTCCTTATGAGTGGCGGTCGGGGACGAGCGATGGTCTTTTCCTACCAATCTATCCCCCTAGGAGCATGCATGCAGTACTTTTTTCGATAACTAATAAGATTTTTGCAATAAGTATGTGAGTTCTTTATGACTAATGTTGAGTCCATGGATTATACGCACTCTCACCCTTCCACCATTGCTAGCCTCTATGGTACCGCACACCTTTCGCCGGTACCATAAACCCACCATATATCTTCCTCAAAACAGCCACCATACCTACCTATTATGGCATTTCCATAGCCATTCCGAGATATATTGCCATGCAACTTTCCACTGTTCCGTTTATTATGACACGCTTCATCATTGTCATATTGCTTTGCATGATCATGTAGTTGACATCGTATTTGTGGCAAAGCCACCGTTCATAATTCTTCCATACATGTCACTCATGAGTCATTGCACATCCCGGTACACCGCCGTAGGCATTCATATAGAGTCATATTTTGTTCTAAGAATCGAGTTCTAATTCTTGAGTTGTAAGTAAATAAAAGTGTGATGATCATCATTATTAGAGCATTGTCCCAGTGAGGAAAGGATGATGGATACTATGATTCCCCCACAAGTCGGGATGAGACTCCGGACGAAAATAAATAAATAAAAGAGGCGAAAGAAGCCCAAATAAAAAAAGAAAAAGAAAAGAGGCCATAAAAAAGAGAAAAGGCCGAAATAAAAAAATAAAAAAATGAGAGAAAAAGGGAGAAGGGACAATGCCACTATCCTTTTACCACACTTGTGCTTCAAAGTAGCACAATGATCTTCATGATAGAGAGTCTCCTATGTTGTCACTTTCATATACTAGTGGGAATTTTACATTATAGAACTTGGCTTGTATATTCCAATGATGGGCTTCCTCAAAATGCCTTAGGTCTTCGTGAGCAAGCAAGTTGGATGCACACCCACTAGTTTCTTTTGTTGAGCTTTCATACACTTATAGCTCTAGTGCATCCGTTGCAAGGCAATCCCTACTCACTCACATTGATATCTATTGATGGGCATCTCCATAGCCCGTTGATACGCCTAGTTGATGTGAGACTATCTTCTCCTTTTTGTCTTCTCCACAACCACCATTCTATTCCACCTATAGTGCTATGTCCATGGCTCACGCTCATGTATTGCGTGAAGATTGAAAAAGTTTGAGAACATCAAAAGTATGAAACAATTGCTTGGCTTGTCATCGGGGTTGTGCATGATTTAAATATTTTGTGTGGTGAAGATGGAGCATAGCAAGACTATATGATTTTGTAGGCATAGCTTTCTTTGGCCATGTTACTTTGAGAAGACATGATTGCTTTGTTAGTATGCTTGAATTATTATTGTTTTTATGTCAATATTAAACTTTTGTCTTGAATCTTATGGATCTGAATATTCTTGCCACAATAAAGAGAATTACTTAGAGAAATATGTTAGGTAGCATTCCACATCAAAAATTCTGTTTTTATCATTTACCTACTCGAGGACGAGCAGGAATTAAGCTTGGGGATGGTGATACGTCTCCAACGTATCAATAATTTTTGATTGTTCCATGCTATTATATTATCAACCTTGGATGTCTTATATGCATTTATATGCTATTTTATATGATTTTTGGGACTAACCTATTAACCCAGAGCCCAGTGCCAGTTTCAGTTTTTTTTGCCTATTTTAGGGTTTTGAAGAAAAGGAAAATCAAATGGAGTCTAATTGACCTGAAACTTCACGGAAATTATTTTTGGACGAGAAGAAACCCAGAAGACTTGGAGTGCACGTCGGGAAAGAAACGAGGGAGCCACGAGGTAGGGGGGCGTGCCCACCCCCCTAGGGCGCGCCCTCCACCCTCATGGGCCCCTCGTGGCTCCCCTGACGTACTTCTTCCGCCTATATATCTCCATATACCCTAAAAACATCCGGGAGCACAATAGATCGGGAGTTCCGTCGCCAGAAGCCTCCGTAGCCACCGAAAACCAATCTAGACCCATTCCGGCACCCTGCCGGAGGAGGCAATCCCTCTCCGGTGGCCATATTCATTGTCCCGGTGCTCTCCATGTCGAGGAGGGAGTAGTTCTCCCTCGGGGCTGAGGGTATGTACCAGTAGCTATGTGTTTGATCTCTCTCTCTCTCTCTCTCTCTCTCTCTCTCTCTCTCTCTCGTGTTCTTGAGGTGATACGATCTTGATGTATCACGAGCTTTGCTATTATATTTGGACCCTATGATGTTTTCTCCCCCCTCTACTCTCTTGTAATGGATTGAGTTTCCCCTTTGAAGTTATCTTATCAGATTGAGTCTTTAAAGATTTGAGAACACTTGATGTATGTCTTGTCGTGCGTATCTGTGGTGACAATGGGATATCATGTGATTCACTTGATGTATGTTTTGGTGATCAACTTGCGGGTTCCTCCCATGAACCTATGCATAGGGGTTGGCACACGTTTTCGTCGTGATTCTCCGGTAGAAACTTTGGGGCACTCTTTGAGGTTCTATGTGTTGGTTGAATAGATGAATCTGAGATTGTGTGATGCATATCGTATAATCATACCCACAGATACTTGAGGTGACATTGGAGTATCAAGGTGACATTAGGGTTTTGGTTGATTTGTATCTTAAGGTGTTATTCTAGTACGAACTCTAGGGCTGTTTGTGACACCTATAGGAATTTCCCAACAGATTGATTGGAAAGAATAACTTTGAGGTGGTTTCGTACCCTACCATAATCTCTTCGTTTGTTCTCCGCTATTAGTGACTTTGGAGTGACTCTTTGTTGCATGTTGAGGGATAGTTATGTGATCCAATTATGTTATTATTGTTGAGGGAACTTGCACTAGCGAAAGTATGAACCCTAGGCCTTGTTTCAACACATTGCAATACCGTTTACGCTCACTTTTATCATTAGTTACCTTGCTGTTTTTATATTTTCAGATTACAAAAACTATTATCTACTATCCATATACCATTTGTATCACCATCTCTTCGCCGAACTAGTGCACCCATACAATTTACCATTGTATTGGGTGTGTTGGGGACACAAGAGACTCTTTGTTATTTGGTTGCAGGGTTGCTTGAGAGAGACCATATTCATCCTACGCCTCCTACAGATTGATAAATCTTAGGTCATCCACTTGAGGGAAATTTGCTACTATCCTACAAACCTCTGCACTTGGAGGCCCAACAACGTCTACAAGAAGAAGGTTGTGTAGTAGACATCACAGGGCGATTGCATTGTATACAATAAGGCGACAACCATATGGCTCCTGCCAGTTGCCGATAACTCCGTTACAAAACATGATCATCTCATACAATAAAATATAGCATCATGCTTTGACCATATCACATCACAACATGCCCTGCAAAAACAAGTTAGAGGTCCTCTACTTTGTTGTTGCAAGTTTTACGTGGCTGCTATGGGCTGAGCAAGAACCGTTCTTACCTATGCATCAAAACCACAACAATATTTCATCAAGTTAGTGTTGTTTTAACCTTTAACGAGGACCGGGCATAGTCACACTCGGTTCAACTAAAGTTGGAGAAACTGACACCCGCCAGCCACCTATGTGCAAAGCACGTCGGTAAAACCAGTCTCGCATAAGCGTACGCGTAATGCCGGTCCTGGCCGCTTCATCCAACAATACCGCTGAACCAAAGTATGACATGCTGGTAAGCTATATGACCTGTATCACCCACAACTCACTTGTGTTCTACTCGTGCATATAACATCTACGCATAAACTTGGCTCGGATGCCACTGTAGGGGAACGTCGTAATTTCAAAATTTTCCTACGCACACACAAGATCATGGTGATGCATAGCAACGAGAGGGAAGAGTATCATCCACGTACCCTCGTAGAAGTAAGTGGAAGAGTTATGAGAATGCGGTTGATGTAGTTGAACGTCTTCACGACCCGACCGATCCAAGTACCGAACGCACGACACCTCCGAGTTCAGCACATGTTTAGCTCTATGACGTCCCACGAACTCCGATCTAGCAGAGCTTCACGGGAGAGTTTCGTCAGCACGATGGCGTTATGACGGTGATGATGTTGCTACTGACGCAGGGCTTCGCGTAAGCACCACTACGATATGATCGAGGTGGATTATGGTGGAGGAGGCACCGCACACGGCTTGGAACAATCAACTTGTGTGTTCTAGGGTGCTCCCCTGCCCCCGTATATCAAGGAGCAAGGGGGGAGGCCGGCCGGCCCCTGTAGGGCACGCCAGGAGGAGGAGTCCTCCTCCTAGTAGGAGTAGGAACCTCCTCCTAGCTACATCTGGTGCATTGGGAGCTTAGAAGTGCGCAGATTTAAGCTGGGGTTCTCCACGGCACTGAAAGGCGCACTCTACTCTGAACGTTCACCTTCGTCAGTCGTGCCCGGCTTGCCACCTACGTCAGTTGTACTCCGGACTTCTGTTTTCTCCATAACATTGCTTTTGGCAGGAGGTGAGAACAGTGTGGAAGCAGGCACATAAGCAGAGTCATCTTTGCTGCTCCTAGCTACATCTGGTGCATTGGGTATGGTTCTAGGATGCTTGCAGGGGCTATGACGCCTAGGTGGGAGACCAGCTCACGCAACAGTCGCCGTAGAAACCTCTGGACCACCAGAAGCTGGAGTTGTTGTGCCATGAGTCTCGCCTGTGGATGGCATCTCATTCTGAATTGTGGCCGCAGCCCCTTCTTTTGTGGGCGCGGAAGTACCAGCAGCCACATGCTTGGAATCCGTATTAGATGAGCGGGAATCTTCCTTGCTTAGGTTGATCTCGGGAGTGTCCACTTCAACACTTGCTGATCGGGTGGCATTGGTCGCAGCAGCATCCCTCTTTGCCAGCAGAGTGGGCAATATCTCAGTAGTCCTGGCAGATACTGACTCATCACTCCCAGATGTACGGATACCTGTTGTTGTAGTCTACACATCTGCAACCGGCGGAGATGGTCGGCAGCTTGCATCAGAGCTAGTGGGAACAGTTGACGGTGCAGCAGCGGTTTTGTCGACTGGAGCCTCATGAACATCTGAGTTGCCACTTGTCGACAGCTTGGAATGAATGTGTTCGAGTGGGTCTCTAGGAATCTGTTTGGTCACGTGTGTAGTAGTCCTCTTCACCCTTCAAGAAAGCACATGGAAGAGTATAAAATATGAAAAAAATAGTTGCGGTGGTAGTCATCTTAAAAGTGAAAAAATGTGTGATGTGCCAGAGCTGCCATTTGAGAACAAGGTATGGATGAGCACACATGACAATGTAGGTGGTCGAAGCCAGTGGAAAGCTGCTAGTTGCCATTCAAGTGGAATAAGAATTGCCATGTGGCATAGTTAGCAGTTGCCATGCAGAACAAGCAGGAGTTGCCATGCAGCAAAAAGTAAGATCACGAGAAAACAAGAGTTGCCATGTGGGACTGATGGCAGTAGCCCATGTGGCAAGCTGGACAGCTACATTGAAAAGCAGACGGTAGTTGCCGCATAAATGTATCAACTAAAAAGTTGTGTATGATCTAGAATGCATCAAGCAAAAAAATAGCACTATGACAATGAAAAAACAGGGAGAACCTACTTCTTGATTGTCTTCCTAAAGTCTTTCAACATGACAGGATCCCTGGTGTTGGACGTCGACGTACGAGGAGACGACCTAGTGGAAGTGGTGTCACCAGCAGTGGGAGCACCCTTGTTCAATCAGGCAGAAACACGGGTTGGTGTTGGTGCTTGTTTCTTCTTAACTTCTCGTCCACCAGCTGTCGCCTCACTGCACGTAGAAAAAACGGCAAAATGGTACCAAGTGTGAGACACAAAAATCATGCCGCGCTTGGAAAACAATGAAAAAAGAGTCGGTCTGTTGAAAAGGAGGGACAAACAAAACACTAAAATAGATGTCGAACCTCCTCCTAGCAGCTACGGGATCAGTCCTAGACCTCTTGCCAACAGAGCCCTGCCCAACATCCTCTGGAGCCCTGCCCCTCTTTGAAGGCGACACCCCCGTGTCTCTCGCAATTGTCTGTTCAATGACTTTCTCTGGTGGGGGGACATTTGGTGCAGCCTTGTCCTTCTTACCACCTACACAAACTTCAACATGTTCATTGTCGTCGGTTTCATGTTGCACATTCTCCATGTCATCGTCGTCGTCCTTGTCGAGACCAGCATCTCCATCCAGTTCATCTTGCATGTCGAGGAGCTCCTGGGAGCTGTTGTAGTCGTACCGGCCACTACAACCAGTTGGCCGATGTGTCCGTTCTACAACAAATGGTGTGAACTGCCTCACAACCGCGTCGCTGTCAGATCCATTAAGTGTCGTCCACCCCTCAACCAACTTTCAGAGCAAGCTGGTCATGCCGGAAGCAAACTGCCCAACTAGATGCTCAACAGGTGCCCTCGCCTGAGCACAAAACAAAAGGTAGCAGTAACCAAACATATTAGAGTCACGTGCGTAGGAACAAATAAACCAAAACAACCATAGAGATATATCAAAAAATGAAAGAGAAAAACAATTTCAAAAAACAAAACAAACATCCTTGATTACCTCAGCAGGACAAGATGGATTTGAATGCACATCCATCCACTTGCCAAAGTTTTGAGGTCCACCAAACACACTATAGTCTATAGCATGCTTGGCCGTCAGCTGGAAAAGAACAAAAACAACTAAGATGGAAGAGAGAAATAAGGAGCAGTGACTAATAATTCAAGTATTGCAAAAAAGAGGGAAAAAGAAGAAGTTTCGACACAGATGGCGGAGTTGCCGTGTGGGTGCCATGTGCAGACAGCCATGGCTGCCAAGGTATTTATCTCTTCTTAGCCACAGATAGTTGCTATATGGAGATTTTTTCATATGTTATGCAACATCGAAATTGAAGAATGTCGTGCAAGAAAGGAGGCAAAACTAACCTGCAGTTTCCCATATTTCGTATCAGTTATCCTGTCTGCGGCAAGCACATCCTTGAGAGCATCGTACGTGCACGCAAAGACAACAAACTTATGTGGAGGCGGCGGGCCTCCTATCCCAGTAAAGTCGACGGTGGACAGGTCAAGACAATCAACTTACATGAGCTGGCATACACAATAAAAAAGAAAGTATGTCAGTTGCCATCATGCTATGTTGAAAAAAGAAGCTAATGTAGTTTCCTTGAGTCATCAAGTTGAAGGGAATGGAGAAAAAAGATTTTCCATCTATTTATGTTAGTTGCCATCATGCTGTGTTGGTAGTTGCCATCTTGTTATGCTGGTAGCTGCCACCATCTCAACATCATGGTTGCCATGCAGATTGTATAAAAGAGAGTGGATGTATGAAATGAAAACTTTTTTTGTGTTGTTGAAAAAATGATATTGCCTTGTAGGCAGCAACTACAGATGCCATGGATCAAACAGAAGTCACTTTCACATGTAAAAGATTCACAAAAACAATGAAACAAAGGGTTGCCATGCACGATCTTGTATGGTTCGCACTTATTAACAGCTGCCATGTTGATTTGGGGAAACATTTAACCGTGGTAAGAGTATTTGCAAAAGAGTAGGAAAAAAGTACCATCAAGTGCAAGCGACAACCCTTCTGGTACATCTTGTTTGAGAATGCATCATGCAGGAAGTCCGCGATGAATTTACACCAATTCATGTCCTTCACGTCTTTCAGCTTCGCCTGCACAACACAATTTCAGGACAAAAAGTTGCCGCATTAGCATTCAAATGAAAAACATAAAAAACTGGCAGCGACTAGCTTCCAGATGACATCAAAATCAAAAGATTGAAGGGAAAAAGAAGTAGAGAGAGCATTCACCAGGATGGGGACACTTGTTGCTTGGGCGAAGAGATGTCGTAGGCGCAAAGACAGCTGAGATCAGGTACATGAGGAGCTTCATCTTAAAAACCTCGCCATGGGTTTTCATGCCCTCCAGCGAAGTTGCCAGCACAGTCGTATTCGGCATGGATGCCATCCCAGGAAACAAATGGGCGAACAAGGATTCCTAAATCTTATTATTCACCTCATACGGGACTTTGATTTCTCCACGGGACACACTCAAAGTGCAGAACACGGATTCCTCATCCAAAGGCAGTCTTCCACGTCCCGGAATCACGAATTCCCTGAAGGCGGGATCATAAATCTCACCGAGCCAGTCACATACAGGGTTCACTAGGTTCTTGCACCGAACATCCATCAGAGCCTGCATCCCCATCTCACCAGCAGCTCCCTTCTACTCATCAGTAAATCCCTCGGTCAATATAGTCAGGCGTTCTTGCGAAGCCCTATTACGATGACGTTTCTTCTTCTGCATAACAGAAAAGGGATGATTTGTTGCCATGTTCAATGTCGTGAAAATTGAGTTTGTAATGGAAGATTGAAAACTCAATGTGACATTAAAACATATGGGGTGGAAAATGACCTCATCGCCATCTTTTGTCCGACCAGTCGCGCGATTCTGTTGCGGTAGCTCCATGAAGTCATCATCATCGTCTTGATGGTCGCCGCGAGCCATTGTGCTAAGGTAAGAACAAAACACATGTTAGGATGAAATGAAAGCACAGCCGATGGATACAGAAAGAAATGCATAAAGTAAATATTCACTTCATATCTTCGATGAACAAAAAATTAAAACTCAAATGGTTGCCCCAAAGTTTAAGCATATGAAGATGGCAAGTAATTGCCATGTGCTGAACATGGACAAAAAGGCAGAAAAAATAATCAAAATGGAAAAGCAATTACAGAAACATGGCAACTGGACATGTGTGTGATTCTGAAGGAAGTAGTTGCCAGCTAGCAGAATCTACTTGCCATATTGGCTCCAATGAAAATGGTGAATGAGGCAGATCATAGGAACACCCACCCCCCTCCCCCACTAGGATTGTCCAACATGAAATGTGGCAACTAACACATTGGCCTCATAAAAAATATACAGATCATAAGGCACTTTAAAAAATGTTCAAGTTGCCATGTTAGCACAATGGCTCCTGGCAGACATCTTCCACTGCACAACATGTAATGTGGCAACTCACACTGTGGCCTCATATAGAAATGAGTTGCCATGTATTGACAAACAATGTACTATGTTCAAGTTGCCATGTTAACACAAGTCATTTCAAAAAAGGGCAGACAACTTCCACTGCACAACATGTAATGTGGCAACTCACACCCTAGCCTCATATAAAAATGAGTTGCCATGTAAATACAGTCAAATATGTTCAGATATCGCAAGTCAGCATGGCAAACGCAAATTGAGTCTATTGTGCATTGAATTTTCCATTATCCTGCATATGGCATGGCAACAACATAGTGTGTCCGCAAAATTAGTTGCCACATGGAAAGCATAGTCGTGGCAACTGACACGGTTAATCATTGATGATAGGTGTGGCAGCAGGCATAGTGTGTTCCCAAAATCAGTTGCCACATGGAAAGCATGGTCATGGCAACAGGCATAGTGTGTTCACAAAATTAGTTGCCATCATTGATGATAATTGTTGAAAATGCCATGGCTGCCATTATGCTACACTTTGAAATGCACCTAACTAGATCTAGGGTTCATTCGCAACTATCATACCCTGAAATTTAACAAAAAAACTCCCTACACTGATGGCCATGGCATTTCGAGGCAAATCACAACTAACATTAGAAATATCGCCCGCTCAATCGCAAGGCAAAAATCGGATGTGGCTGCAAACAGGCCGAGCCACACCGGCATGACTGGCACCGCGGCGGCGACGAAACTGCGCAATGCCACCCTAAATGGCAAGCACGCGACTCCACCGCCGACGGGGACGCTGGAGCACCGCGAATCGGCCGGAATCACGAGGAAAAGCGAGCGAAAATTGAACAAAGAGGGAGGGGCAGAAATCGCGGGCAGAAATGTGAGCACGGGAGGGAGCCTTACCTTCAATCTACGGCTCTCCGGCGACGACGCTCCGGTCATGTGAGCCCCACCAACGGCCGCGAATGCAGTCGACTCTTCCGCCGCCGCCGTCGCCTTCTCCTCTCGGTTTCTCCTCAATCGAATGCAACTGGTGTGGATAGTGGGTTGGGAAGTAAAGAATGGGGAGGGGAGAGCGAAGTGGCGAGATGTGGAGACGCCAACCGCAGTCGGGCGTGGCGTGCGGGCGCGACAACAGTTCCACCGCACGCCCGACTCGCAACCGCTGACCTCAGAGGGGAAACCGGCGTGCGGACGAACTCCCTTACACGCCACACACGCGACTTGTCCTACGTGGCGCACAAAATCAACCTTTTCGTGCCAATATTCGTGCAAAAGGCAATGGACGACGATCGAGGCGTGTGGACGAGTTGGGTAACGCCCACACACACGTGGGCGTTAGTGTTTCGGTTTTTTTGTTTGCTTGAATAGTTGCTTCCCATCCGTTGCCAATTGGCGTGTGTGTGTGTGTGGAGACTCTGGCACTTGGCAAGAACACAAGAGTTGGTACGGGGGCGAGAGCGACGTGGTTGGCACTTGGCACGTCGGATCGGAGCAACGTGCACGGAATCTCGACTAGCAAGAAAATTTACCCGTGGATGAGGTCAAAGGGCTTGGAATCTGCCACGGAATCTCGACTACCAGTAGGTGTATACCCCTCTCTCACTGCCGGCCAGCAGTCTCGTCTGCCTCCTCTACTCCCGGAACAGCGGGTGGGCCCATGTATTCGAACCGGATAAGGACCCGCGGGCCCCAGCGCCACGCGTCGGCCGCCTCCCCTCCCGCAGAGGATCCGTCCGGCCTCCTTTTCCGCCATTCCTGGGCTCGTTCCGGCTCCTCGTCGCCGGCCAGCCGGTGGGCGTCGCGGAGGAGAGACACACCAGGCCAAAGTACGGGACTGCCCCTCGCCTCAGTGTATAAATACCCGGCCGGCGCCGCCCTCTAGAAGATTCTGGCCGGCCGCAACCGCAACCGCCAAGAGAGCCGCCCCTCGGATTCCCCCCGCCCGCCACCACACCCCAGCCAAGCCCAACCCACTGCCGTACGTCGTCGTCACTTCGTCACCATCCACCCCGTCCGTCCCTCGCTCTCGCCACCTCCCGCTCCCATAAAGGGCGCCGCGCTGGCCGCCGCGTAGGGCCCCGCGCGCGGGCAGGCGGATGGCCGACGGCAGCGACGGGGAGGGCGCGGGCGAGAGCTGCTGGCCGGCCCCCGCCGCCGCCGCGTCCGCCCACGGCGGCGGCGGCGGCGGGGTGCAGCTGTCCGACGTCAGGAGGGAGATCTACGACCGCCTGCGGGCCGTCGGCAACCAGGAGGCGCTCTCCGACCCCTTCTTCGACCGCGTGCTCGAGGACCACTACGAGCGCCTCCCGGCCAGGTCTGTCACCCCGCCCGCCGTCCACATCAAAGATCAAACCTTGCTGCCTACGCCGCGTTTTCAGTTTCTCTGACCATGCTCTCTGCCTGTCTGTCTGTCTGCCTGTGTCCGCTGGGTACGGTGCAGCTACTACATCGACCTGGACGTGAACAAGGCGGAGGACGTGCTGCTGCACCGCCGGATCCTCGCCGAGTGCGCCGACCCCGACAACCGCCCCGTCTTCCACGCACGATTCCTACGGGTAAATTCATCCATCCATCCATCCATCCATCCATCCATCCAACACACTGTCGCTGTGTGTTTCTGAAAGAAGATGTTTGCTGTCTCACTTACTCTGCTATATACATGCTCTGTCTCCATGGGCAGTACCTTCATGACGACAAACCGTCCGATGCCGAGTCTGCTCCGAATCAAAACGGTAATTGTGGGGGCTCTCTGGCTTCCAATCTGAGGTATAGGTTAACCCCACCCAACCCGACCACTCTCCAATGCTCTCTGGCTTGCTTGATCATCATTTTAAGTTACAGGGAAAATACGCGATCATCTCTTGTCTTCATTTTGGCACCAGACAAAGTTAGTTGAGCTTAATTTAAACAATCTTGCTTGCTAAGACAAGGTCTGTATACGTTGATGAACAGCAACGGCGGATTAAAAGGATTTGACGAGCGGCTCATGGAAGACCTCAGCTTGGGGCGAAGAAAAGGTGTGGACGACTTCGAGGCCATTTCTGCAAGGTCTTTCTCGACCTCCAACTTCTGAAATTCAGTTGAAATGCTTGTTTACCCACTGTCTCCCTGAAATATAATCATGCTTTCATTCTGATTTGTAAAACCTGGTTGATTTTCCAAAAAGATGCTGATAACTTTTCTGGTAGCTCGTGATGTCGCTGAATTTTTTAATTCAAAAAGCAACCATGTGGCCCAATGCTTCTCATAACTTGATAGAAAGGTTCTAGCATGTTTTCATTTTCAATCTGGAATGATATATTGAACCATATATAAGACTATCTAGGAGAGTGGTGGTGGGCAAGCTATCTTCGTGCAGTTTGGCATAATTGTTCCAAATCGCATAACATATCTTTTCTCCATGCTTTTGTGCGTACTACTTACCTATGATATCTCATAATAGTTTGGCAAGTAGCTTATTTTGTGCTTCCTTTTCATAAACCTGCATGAGCAATGAACTTTGATCCTCAGTTGCCAATGAAATTTTTCACAGGCGGGATACAGAAATTCCCCTTCTTCATGAAATTATTTTTTCTTCTAATGACAAGCCAAAGCTCCTTAGTCAGGTAAAGGCTTTGGGAGTCTCAATCCATCTGCTATGAGTTTTCTATTTAGATTCCCATATCTGCCTTTCATACTACTTATACCAACTTTAATAAAAAAAATCCAATTATTATTTTGTAGCTATCTACGCTGCTGTCGGATCTTGGATTGAACATTCGTGAAGCTCATGTGTTCTCAACAACAGATGGATTGTGTTTGGATGTCTTTGTTGTTGATGGCTGGGAAACAGAGGTGAACTTAGAGCATGGTTATACTGGAGCACATCTATACGTGTGACCGATTAATTATGATAGCATTACGATTAATCGCATCAGCTTTACATCATGTCGCTTGTGTGGAGTCAGAGCCAAGGAGATCTTGATCCACAGAGCTCCTCACAAATTCTTGGTGATAACAGTCATATGTGCAGTCATTCCGTTTATATTGCTAGTCTGTTTGTGAACACATCTCTGGAACTGCATAACTTGCCCTTGGAAACTTCCGATTCTTGTAAGAGAAGATCCTGAAAGACACATAATAATTGTTTACATAACAGTGCCAGTTGGCAAAAAGGAAAACCAGTTTATGTGTTTCCCCTAGTTACTGTCAATGAAATATACCATGGGCACCATCTTAGTTCATACAAGTATGCAGTAGGTATTTAGCTTATAACGAAGTTATAAAACCTAGGGCTGTATTTTGACATTTACCCATGAATTTGGAGCCATTTTGACTTCGTAAGATGAAGTAACCGAAGTCATTTTGACTTTACAGACTTGACGACAGATACAATCGCTACACTTAGCAATTTGTTATCAATGTGCCCTGTAGATTCTTGTGAGTAGTGAAGCATCTGTAGGTTATATTACACATAGTTGCTTTCAAATATTTCCTTGAGTAAAATATTGCCTGGCGCTATATGCAGGAGACAGATGGTTTGCTGCAGCAGCTCAAGGAGACAGCGAAACGTAATGTATGCTTTCTCTTCTTTTTTAGTTACATTACTTACATGAATACTTCAAATCCTGGTAATTCAACTTTACTAAGTATGCAGATGCAGTTGCTGTAAACGCATGCAGTCAGCATTGCAAGAATTAACAAGTTGTGTCTAACCTTTTCCTAACAACTTTAACTTGTGGTACACAGCCCTCATTATCTAATCTAACAAGTTCCGCCTCGGAGAGAATATCAGAGCTGCAAGAAAAGATTGGAGAATCTGAATTTGACAGGGATCTGTTGCAGATTGAAGAAAAGATTGCGTCCGGATCTTCTGGAGACTTGTAAGAACTACATAACACTTGCTTAGAAATAGAGGAAAGACAGCCACCACTTAACTGCTACTCTGCTACTGTGGGCTGCATGCCTTTTCCTTGCATATTTACAGATGAAATAGGTTCACAAGGGACACTGCCAACAAACATAGTGAAATCAGCTGTATTATGATTTGTGGAAACTTCAGGACAGCTCAGTAACCAGTGTTTTTCATTTTGCAGATATCGAGGAACTTACCTTGATGTGGATGTTGCAATAAAGTACCTTAGAGCTGAACATGTTAACGATAATTCAAAAGTGGAGTTTTTGCAAGAAATAATGATTTTAAGGTATGTTTCTTATTTCCGTGGCACTTAATCGACTTCACTGAACCATTTAATTCCAGAAGATGCTAACACAATATAGTCATGTACAGGAGCGTTAATCATGAAAATGTTGTTCGCTTTTATGGGGCATGCACAAAGCAGCGAAAGTATCTCATTGTAACAGGTAAGATACTAATATTGCTTGTTGTGGAATGAATAGCAATCAATATCCTTGTTGTTGCAGATTCACATGAAAGTTCTGTTATCCATGGCACATTTACACTATGATTAACATTGGTGACTAAAAATTGGAGGTGATGCTTAAATAGCTATTGATAACACATTTGATAAGCTTGATTTAGAAAAAAGCGAAAGAAAGAAAAGCTGAGCTCTAAAGACAGGGGATAACTCCTGTCTTCTATGCATTTTGGTAGGGACTTCAAGAGCAGATATGTCTAGAGGGAAGTTGTGATATTTTGCTTATTACACCCATACGTAAAGAGTATCTACATCATGCTGCAACATAGTACAAGTCGACAGAATACAAGAGATGTCTGATTGGTGGAATCTTGTTGCTCTGTTTCTATCAGATCGACAGGTCTCTGCCCATCCTTCAGTCAGCCTATCATGCCTATAGATCACTTTCATCTCTGCATTCTTCTACGTCTTCATCTTGTGCGTGCATATAGATCACTGTTGGGGATCCCTGCACTAATCAGCTGCTTATGTTTTATCTGTTTGTTTATAGAAACTCCTACTTCTCAGGTTTCTCATAGTGGAAATCGGAGACCTCTGTCTCCCCTTAAAGTGTAGAGTTTATTTATTTATCATGAATCAGTTTGTAATTTCCTGTTAACTGATAATTTGCTCTTGTATTGTGTGTTTGTTTTCAGAGTACATGGCTGGAGGTAATCTGTATGACTTCCTGCACAAGCATAATAAAACCTTGGAGCTTTCCTTCATTCTTAGGATTGCTATCGGCATCTCAAAAGGGATGGATTATTTGCACCAGAATAACATCATCCATAGAGACTTGAAGTCTGCCAATTTATTAATTGGTGATGGTCAAGTAGGCATATTGTTTTTTTAGGGTCAAGTATGCATATTGTTATAAATCCATGTACTTGTCAATTAAATATTAGTAAAATGATAATTTGTTCTTTTGAAACAGGTCGTGAAGATTGCAGATTTTGGTGTCTCTCGTCAACGATCGCAAGAGGGAGATATGACTGCTGAAACTGGCACCTACAGATGGATGGCACCTGAGGTGTGTTGTCGGTTTGTTCATTTGTCCTTTGGCATCCTTTCCCCTTTCTAGAAAATATCCAATATCCTATATTTGCTCGACCACTCTTTTGCTGTTGCAACACACGTATACCAAGACTAAATGCAGACACTATGTGCTATAACTTCGTAACAAATAGCCTTGTTTTTCCTTTGTTATTTATTTTTAGAGAAAAGGCATGCGCCTGACTTTGTAAATAAAGCCAGACCTTCGTTATTTATTACTCATCCACATCTTCCCAGCAAGTTTATGCGGAAATGAATATTTCTGTGTAATATCTCTGCTTGAACTTTAGTCAGAGCTCAGAGGACAGGTTTTTTGCAACTGAGTTATGTGCCTACCCGATGTATACTTATTAGAAGTTGTTGTCCTGCCAGGTGATAAACCATAAGCCTTATGATCACAAGGCAGATGTCTTCAGCTTCGCTATTGTTCTATGGGAGTTGGTCACTTCAAAGGTAAAACTTGGTGTTCTCTGAAGCTTTAAGTCTTATTGAGTTCATCGAACATCGGTACTTTGTTAACCTTGCTTGGTCCTGCTATACAGGTCCCGTATGAGAACCTGACACCATTGCAAGCGGCACTGTCAGTAAGGCAGGTACGACCTTTGATGCCAACGAAGTTAAATTACAGTTTCGGTATTGTGCATCAGCTGTCAATAGCGGGTGACTGGACGTGCAAGTATGAGAAGTGAGCATTGCTCCTTGTTTGTCAGGGACTTCGCTTGGTGATTCCCTCGGGCGTGCATCCAAGAATATCTAAATTGATTCAACGGTGCTGGGGCGAAAACCCCAATACACGACCTGTTTTCTCTGAGATCACCGCGGAACTTGAAGATATCTTGCAGCCTATTCAGGTTAGGTTGCTGCTGGATATGTTAGCCTTAAGGCTCATAAGAAGATGGAATTTTAAAACTAAATGAAGTGAAGTTATTCTGGTTAATATTTGACGGGTTCCTCCGACTGATGAAAAGCAGCATGTTTCTGCAGGCCGCCTCCAGCTCCAAAGGAGGCCATCGACATACCAAACAAAAGATACAGATGAAAACACAGCGATAGAAAGAAGGCGCCTGCTCATGAAGCTGGACCCTCTTTTGACATTGCCACGCACTAAAAAGTGCGACATGCGCACATCGTCTCCTGTATATATGTCATGTACATAAATTTTTGTGCTCGGTTGTTTCGATTCCCCCAAAAATGCTCACAGGACGAACTGGGTTAAGTTAGCACACCCGTGCTACATAACCTGAGTGATATAGTTTTATGTTTTATGTGGTTATTTGTTTTGCGAGTGGCTTATAGTTCGGTGTGTTTGAATTTTGGGTCATGTACGATTATGAGTTCGTCTTGTAAGGAACATGAGATGAAAATGCCATTATCACATGTTCCATTTTGGTTATTATTTAACATACGTTCTTGTCTGGAACACGATAAATTAACACGTTTTTGCAGCTTCGTTTGGCATCATATTTTTGCAGGAAACAATAACAATTCGGTGGCCACAGGAATCGAGGGGGAAAATGATCCTGAATGTGGTTGCGCTTGGCCCAGTAATTATCACCCATCTCGGCTCTCGGGTAATGGATCTCTTGGCCCAATTGACATATTTACTATTTCCATTCCAAGATAAAAAAAGGTCGATCGCAAAAAAGAAAAAAGAGGAAAAAAGATCTTGCTGTTATGCTCCTATTCCAGTGCTTTCTAGATGGCAGGGAGGAGCACAGAGGAGCATGGTGTGTTGTGTCAGTTTGTTCACTGTCCTTTAGCATCCTTTCGCCTTTCTAGAAAATATCTAATATCCTATATTTTTGCAGGAAACAATAACAACTCTCACTGGCGGCAGAAATCAAAGGAAAAAAACCCCGTATGGGGTTGGGCTAGGCTCATTTGTTGTCAAAATACTTCATCTCAGGTAAGGATCTCTTGGCCCAATTGGCATATTTGTTATTTCCTTTCCAAGAGAAAAAAGGTAGATCTAGGTCATGGGTTCAAGTCCTGGAAACAGCCTCTTACAGAAATGTAGGGAAAGGCTGCGTACTATAGACCTAAAGTGGTCGGACCCTTCCCTGGACCCCGCGCAAGCGGGAGCTACATGCACCAGGTTGCCCTTTAAAAAATATATAAAAAAAGGTCTCGCTGGCATGCTCCTATTCCAGTGCTTTCTAGATGCAGGGAGGAGCACGGTGGGTTGTCGGTTTGCCCATTATCCTTTAAGTGTCCTTTCCCCTTTCTAGAAAATATCAAATGCCCTATATTAGCTCGACTACTCTTTTATTGTCGCAACATGCATATACACACGACTAAATCCCTGAACCTCGTGCAGAAACTATGTGCTATAACTTGGTAACCAACGGCATTGTTTTCCTTCATTTTTTTATTACTCATCGACATCTTCACAGCAAGTTTATGAAGAAATGCATATTTCTGTGTGCTATCTCTGCTTGAACCTCCGTCAAAGCTCAGAAGACAGGTTCTATGCAACTGAGAGGTATTGGGCCTATGCAATGTGCTTATTAGAATTCCTTGTCCTGGCAGGTGATAAACCATAAGCCTTGCGATCACAAAGCAACTTTATTAAGGTAAACCTTGGTGCTCTCTCCAACTTTTAGTCTTACTGAGTTTTTCAAACATCACGAGTACTTTGGTTAAAGGTAATACCGTTGCTTGGTCCTGCTATACAGGTCCTGCACGAAAATCCAACACCATTGCAAGTTGCACTGTCAGTAAGACACAGGTACGTATTCAGCAACAACAAAGTTAAATTACAGTTTTGGTATTGCGCAGTGAGCAGTCAATAGTGAGCGTACACGTGTGAAAAGTGGGCATTGTTCCTTGTTAACCAGGGACTTCGCTTGGTCATCCCCTTGAGCGTGCATCCGAGATTGTCTAAATTGATTCAACGGTGTTGGAGCGAAAACCTACATATGTGCCTGTTTTCTCCAAGATCACCGCGGAACTGGAAGATATATTGTAGCCTATTCAGGTATATTTGCTGGAATTTGTAGGCCACAAGGCTCATGAAAAGATGGAATCTGACAAATAAAGTGAAGTATTCTTCTGTTGTTTTTTTTGCCTGCAGGCCTCCTCCAGCTCCAAAGGAGTTCATCGACATTGCAAACCAAAGATAGTTAAATCACGTCGGCAACACCCAGGCCTTTATGGCCTGGTCCTCTATTTTTCACATTGTCGCCTTGAATAATCGTGTGTGCGTCGACTGTTCCCTGTATATATGTCATGTATATTGAATTTTGTGCTCGGTCTCCTAAAATACACGCAGGGAGAACTGGGTTAGGTTGTCGCATGCATGCTCGTGCAACATAACCTAGAGGTGATATAGTTTTATGTGTTGCATGGTTTTTGGTTTGCAACTGGCTAATAGTTATGTACCCTTTGCATTCTGGTTCATGTACAATGATGAGTTGGCCTTGTAAGAAAGAACAGATGAAAATGCCATCACATTTTCCTTTTCGGTATTATTCAATATATTTTTCTTGTCTGGAATCTGATAATTTAACATGTTTTTTGCAGTTTCTTTGGCATCAGATTTTTTGTAGGAATTGATAACAATTCGATAGCAGTAGGAATGGAGGAAAAATCCTCTGTAGGGTCTAGACTGAGCCCAGTTGGCATTGCTAATTGGTAGCCCGTACCTAATAATCTCTGATAATGGATCTCTTTGCCCAGTTGGCATATTTGGTTATTGTACATTTCTAAATTTTTTTGGCAGATAATAGCCACAACAGGAGGGGTGCAACTTTTTTTTTTTTGGATTGGAAGGGGTCCGACTATGTCTTGCTCGCTTAACACGAAGCAGTAGCACGACAAATACGATATTGCTCCTTTTTCCAGGAATTGATTTTTTTAAATGGTTACTTCTGGATTTAAGTGTTTTTCTAATGAGTCCTGGTAAAGCTCCTAGACGGCATATGTTTTTAAACGAGGTCCTCAATAACAGGACATGAAGACTCCTTTTTCATTTTATTGAAATATCATTTTACACAATTAATTTTATTGTATTCACATTACACAATACATCGAAATTAAAACTGAATTAAACTACAGGACAAACAGTAAAATCAACTAAAGTACCACAAAAAAAAGGAATTTCATCAAAATCTTTATTTTTTGTATATATATTATTTATGTCTCGCCTTAAGCAGCCGCCAGAATGGGCCAGCCCAGTGCGGACCACAAGCCTTATGCACTTGTTTTCCATCCGTTTTATTTCATATTTTTGCTTTATTGTTTGTACTTTTGCTTATATTTCGAAATATTCTAAATACATATGTCGTAAAAAATCACTTTACATACAAATTTGAAAAAGGTTAATCGTGCATTTGAAAAATGTTGAATGTATACATAAAAAATGTTTCTGAGGTATGCAAAAAATGTACCGTGCGTACTGAAAAATGGTTAGCCCGGTTTACAAAAAAGGACAAGGATGCACTACGCGTCGACAAATCACTGGCTATGTGTCACGGGAATAATACCCAACAAGCACACTAGAAGAAGACCAAGGACGACTCGCTCGGCCCAAGCGGGGGACGAGGCCCGACCCACAAAATACATAACCTAACTGGGTCCACTACCTAGATCATTACTTACCCTAAAAAAACTAGATCATTACTAGCTTTCAATTGTAAATTTACTTTTGAAGGTAGATCTGCGCACATATGTCGATAGGTTAGCAAAGTATTCTCACTCTTTGGATCAGGCAGAGGCGGAGGACGAAAAAAAATTTAAGATGGGTGAAGTCTTAAGAATATCTTTTATGCAAAACCATGATACGCCCTGAAGGACACTTTCATGGGTTTTTAGGTTGGAGCTAGTGTCAATACCAAGTACTCTCTTCGTTCCTAAATATTTGTCTTTTTAGAGATTTCAAGTTGACTAGCATATACGGATGTATATAGACATATTTTAATGTGTACACTAGTGCAGAACCGAGCAATAGCACCGGTTTGTAAGGCCCTTTAGTGCCGGTTTGGTAAGCGGCGA